>NC_084914.1:2342637-2642637 GCF_949316345.1 Pungitius pungitius
CGTTTCTACGACTTCTCTCATTTATGGCGACTTAAAGCTACCCGGAGGCGCCAGTTAACAAACGCGGTATTCGGGGAGTTGTGTTTCAGGAGGGTTCGCACACCGTCATTCTCACTTTGGCCTGAAAGTCTCCATTTAGGTCCGTAAACCTGGAACCGAGCGACGCCCTTAATGAGGAAGTGATTGCTTTCACAGCGAAGGGGGAGGAAGAAGAGGAAAAAGAAGAAGAAGAAGCTGCGCTACTTCGGTCCCTTTCAACCATCCACGAGCGACGCCGTACCTTTAAGAACTTGTAATGCTGCTCCAGATCTTCATCCTTGAAGCCCGTCCCGATCTGCAAGAGACGGAAAGGAGATAAGAGACACACACACACACACACACTTATGCACACTCCCTCAAGGTGAGGTGAGCGGGTTAACGACATAACTATGAAGTGTGGATCGCTATGAACCCGGGCAAAAACGTTTGAAGAATATTGAAGAATCAAAAAAAAAAAAAAAAAAAAAAAAAAGGTTTCTCCCACTTCTCCAGCGAAGTAAGACGAGAATCAATAACAAGACGTTCGATGTCTTCTGCCGCGCATGTAAAAGTGTGTGTGTGCGTGTGTGTGTGCGTTGCACCTTGCAGACGGACTGGAACTCCTCGTTGTCCTCGTCGTAGCAGGCCAGCAGGAAGCCCCCGTAGGCGCCGGCCCGCTTGCCCTTCCCCAGGTAGGCGCCGATCACACACAGGTCCACCGTGTCGCCCACGCCGTCCAGGTAGTCCTTCTTCAGCTGCAGGCGGAGCACAGGGCTTGCATGAAACATCTAAACGGCGTTCGGACATTTGGCTTTTTCTGTACTTCAGTTGAGCATCGACTCCTCCAGCAGAAAACAGCTGCTCCACGTCTTCATGGTGAGAAGATGAAGAGCATCCGTTTCACCCCCAGTTTGAAATGAGACGCATCCTTTCGCTCATAAGAGGCTTTTTGCTTGTGTCACACGCACCTTGAGCCAGTTGTGAGAGCGCTTGGCGATTTCATAGGTGGCGTCCTTCTCCAGAGTCTTCACCATCAGACCCTCGCAGGAGTCTACACACACACACACACACACACATTAATACACCAAAACAACATCCTAGTCGTGCAGAAAGGAAATTAAGAGATTATCTTTAAGATACATGGACGCTCTTTGTCTCCATCGAACACACACACACACACACATTTCAGGACACAAAGAAACAGTAGATTTATTCTGGGGACAACACAAGTACACACACTGGTTGTGTCTCCGTCTCACACAAACTTCAAACAAAGACTATTACACAAATGAAATGAGACTGCATGCACAACACACCCACAAACAGACACACAAAGGAAAACAAAGAAGAAGCTTGAATACAAACCAACACACACACACACACACACACACACACACCTCGGACAGACTGCTCCAGGAACTCTGCGATGGCGTCTGTGTTGTCGGAGTCGATGGATCGGGCGAACACAAACTCTCCTTCCACTTCTGAGAAACTTTCTTTAAGCAAAGCCCGACGCCGACACAACGGCTGTCGCACCAGCGACTACACACACACACACACACGCACACGCACACACACACAGAGACACAAAAAAACACAGACAGATCATTACAAATGACAAAACTGTGCATCATTACAACCATTTCCTCTTCATAGCTTGGAGCGATGCGATGACAAGGATGAAATAGCATCGCAACAGTCACACACAGACACACACACACAGATACAGTCACGGCAGGATTGGACACGTACAGACACACACACACACACACACACACCATCAGAAGCCTACAGGCCCTGAGGTTCAGGGAGCATCACTCTTTCTGAGTAACGGATCGGATCAGAAATAATAAATCACCTTTGGGTCGCGATCACACGCGCCGCCGTTGTCGATTGTTTTTTGTCCTCGTTGTCGTTTGGTTTCGGGAGCTCGTGTATAACAGCAAAGTATTTGTGTGACCACCCATCCAATAATACTAATATTTTCAACTGTAGTCAACTATATAACATTTAAAAAAAAAATCTAAATATCGTTTTACTCGCAAAGTCATTATTTGCAAAGAAATCCACAATTCAAATAATAAGGAAATAAAGGATTGGATTTGTATTAATAAATCAAAGGGGGCTTTAGTGGTTTTCATGATGCATCATAAGCTTCTCGTGGCCTTCGTAGTGCAGCTAAGAATAAGCTTCCTACACGTACACTCAAAGCTAAAATCGACATTTAAGTGCAGCGCTGTTCTGAGGTTAATGGTTTCATTAAGAACTCATATCAGCTCCCAGTACCTCTAAGTACTCAGATATAAGTACTTGTACTCAGATACAAGTACTTGTACTCAGATCTGGGAAAAACCAACGTGTACTCGTTGAGGAGGCCTCTTCTGGTCCATAAAACCGCCAAATTACCCCCAAACAGCACAGAGCACATGCCCTCAGCCTCTAATGCCTGACATGGGGGGGGGGGGGAGGGAATCATACAGAAACCTTTGAACATTTGAATGAATTAATAAAAACGAGGGAAAAGTGCATCCAGAGATAAATTAATGAATTAACATTTACATAAACTCCACATCAGGTGGGAAGCAGCAACCAATCTGCACACAGTCACACACACACACGTTATCTGGTCCCATCATTGGTCAATAAACAAGGACACACACACACACACACGTCTTACCTCGCCGTTGAGATACAGGAGGTCAAAGGCGTAGACGCACACTTGGACCGTGATCTCCGAGGCCTCCACGTCCTGCAGGAGGCGCACCGACACACACACACACACACACACGTTTTTGTCTAAAAAGGAAACCTTGGGTTCGACGGACGGCTTTGAAGAGAAACAAAATTAAAAGCGCAGCTCGCACGATAAAACCTGAAAGCTTTTCATTTCCACTTCTCCCTCATTGCCTCCTGCGCCATTAAATGGTGTTTAATTAGTTCCTATCGCGTTTCATCTCCTCGTCTGGAAGATTTCATTTCGGCGAGGAGCGCGCTCTCGGCGAGGGCGCCGTCGTTCCAAAATGGCCGAAGGGCAGCACAATCAGTTGGTGCATCAGAACCGTCATTACAAATAACCGTGATTTCGTGGCGGCGGGCGACTGTAATCGAGCAAACGAAAATCATCAGGATAATCATTTCCATTACGGCGCTCCCCCACATCGCCGCCCCTCCCCCTCCTCCTCCTCCCCCTCCTCCTCCTCCTCCTCTCCTAATTTCCGAGGATGGCGCCTCGCGCGCTAACGGGCGCCGCTTCCCTCTAATGTGATTGGTGTGGTGGAAAGAGGCCGTTATTCTGATCAAGACCGAAAAAACACCCTGCTGACATTTGCGATCCCAGACCCCCCCCCCCCCCACCTTGATTCATCTGACTCTGCTGTCTCCCCCCCCCCCTCCTCCACCCACCCAGTCTGCTCTCTCCATCCGTCCATCGGATCATTTCACTCCATTATCATCCTCTCCTCTCCCTTTTGGTCTTTATCTCTGTCTTGTTTTCTCTCTTCAACCTTTTCACTCCATCTTTTCTTCTCTCTCTCATTATCTGCTGCCTTCCGCCCTTTTACCTCCATGAGCATTTCATTTGGCCCTAACCCCCCCCCCCCCCCCGCACGGTGTACGTACCTTCCTCTTGCGGGTGGTGAGCACCTGGAAGGGCTGGATCTGCTTCTTCTCCCGATCCCAGGCCACCGCCTCGGCGTCCAGGACGCAGGACGCCACCGAGCCCTTCTTCACCTTTTGAGGGCGACGGCAGAGGATCAGAGAGCAGAGAGAGGAGAGAGAAGGAGAGAAGGAGAGAAGGAGAGAGAGGAGAGAAGGAGAGAGAAGGAGAGAAGGAGCCGGACGGCGTTATTCGTGCGGAGGACGACGATCGGGACGAACACGGCGAAGCTCACAGCGTGTGTCCAGCTTCTAAAAGACGCCGCATTGGAAGCCGCGTCCTCACGCGCCTCCAGGGTCACTTATCGTGAAGCTCTCTCGCTTAAAATGGTCAACTTCAACCCGATGGACAACCCGGAGAGAGGAGACAGGTGACGGGTCGGCCTGTCACACTCGTAGTGCTCGCCAGGCCGAGTGATCGATTCATGCACGTGGGTTCATGTTAAAGTGTTAATGTATTAATATCAATTCAGAATTAGAAGCAGGACGGCGCTACGGAAGATTCGGGGGGGGGGGAATATATGCAAAATATGCAAAATAATGCAGCGAGGTACTGCGAGATCTAATAAGAAAGTGCAGGAAGGGGGAATCTGGTGTCATCATCCGTCGCGTCTGTGAGAACGCGATCAACACTTTTTCATCTGGTTCCTCATTGTAATTGTCAGTCGGTTTTTTTGATTAGCAATTGATTTCCTGGATGAAAGTTTCATTTAAAAACAACATTACAGCTCCGTCATGGTGAATTAAATGTCAGAAATAAAAGGGGTCACAGCTTAAATGAACAAGAAAACTGTTAAGATATAAATAATTCTAAATGACCTCTTTTTTTTTTGGAAAATTTGTTTAACTTGTTTTCCTTTTTTATCCCAAAACTGTGTTTGGAAAGTGTGAGAAACAAAAAAAAGGTGAGAGGGAGACAAAACAAATGACAGGAATATGCAGGAGTGAAGAGAGAAGGTTTTTAAAAAAAGGGGGGGGGGGGGAAACGTGTTGGAAAAGACTAAAAGGAAAAAGTAAGAACGGGATAAAAAGGTGTAAAATAAAAACAAAAAAAAAGGTGAGAGAGAAACACAATAAAGAGGCCGACCCGAAGGGTCGAGTGATGGACAAAGATGAGTGAAGGAGGCAGATAAGAAGGAACGAGACAAGAGTGAGAAGAGAGGGGTGAGCAGCGGGGTGAGAGAACAGGAGCCATCAAGAAGTAATGAAGAAAGAAAAAAGGAGAGCGGATCAGACGGAGAGAGACGTGAGAAGGAGACAGAGCCAATCAGGTGAGACACGGCGCTTTGGAGTTTGGAGGAAAAAGGAAAAAAAAAAGGCACAGAGGTGAAAGTGTGTGAGAAAGGAGCTTGAGGGGGGGGGCAGATGTTACGTGAAAGGGTGAGAAAGGGGGGAGTGTGATGAGCGTAATGGAGCGATGTGAGCGATAAGAAATGAAAGGAGGGAAGCGCAGGAGTTAACGTCTCGTTTTGCTGCCGTGACCCCCCCCCCCCCCCCCCCCTTCAGTGGGGGAGGGAGGTTTTCACACACACCCTCCAACCTGCTGCTTGATAACTCACTTTAAATTGAGAGCGTAAAATCATGCGAGTCGTGTTTACCGAGGGAATAAAATCAAGAGAGTCATTTTCTCATAGACTTCTATGGGGGGGGGAAGAGAGAGAGCAGATCCTCACTGAGCTAAAACGGCGGCGCCAGAGGTGGCGTGGGCGCGCTCCGATGACCTCGGGCCACCTGCCCAAGCTTCAGGTGATCCTCGTCCCCCAGTTTGCTAATTAGTGGGTTTTCGTCATCATCGGGAGAGACGGAGGTTAACGAGCTGCTTTCAGACGACGCTCCTCGGGAGGCGCCTCGAGCACGAAGAGCAGCGCCGGGGGACCAATCGACTCCCAGGGGGCTTTAAACCCGGGACACGGCGCTCCAGAGGGGGGCGAGACGGACGAGGGACAAGTCGAGAGAAAAGATGGGGGGGGGGGGGGGGGGTGTAGAGAGATAAACGTGTACGGGGGATGAGCGGCGGCGGCGGCGTCTCACCGTGGGAACACGAGAGACGATGTCGGGGTATTTGCTGGTGTTGTCTTCCTGGTTGCGGCTGAACACCCGAACCTCGCCGCTCTCCAGAATGTGAATCTGTGAGGGGGAGGGACACACATAGAAGAACATATTTTAGTTCCTTTGCGCTCATTATCCTGAGATACGAAGCATTGTTTTAACCGTCGGGGAACAACAAATAAATAACTGCTGATCAACGAGCTCCGCGTCCCATGAACAAAAAGAAATGACGTGTTTGACTAACGAGACGGGACGTGAACGCAGTCATTTGGATCAATCAAAGGACACACACACACACACACTGACTCAGTGGTGTATCTAGGGACCCTCTGCTGGCGGTTCCGGGTATTGTCCACTGCAGTGAGACCCAAGACAGAGATGGGGAATGGGGGGGGGGGGAGGGTGGGGGGCAGACAGAGGGTCTCTCTCTCACTCTCCTGCTCGACGCCCCCCCCCCCCCAACACACACACACACAATGTGGCAACACCACGCACGCGACAACAAATTCATCGGCCGTCCGCCCACCTGTGCGCGCTCCCCGTCGTACTTGTACTCGCAGGTGAACGCCGCCTCGTCGAACCTCTTCATCACCTCGCCGACGCCTTTGGTGGGGTGGGCCAACATGGGTCTCAGCGGCACACCTGGGGGGGGGGGGGGGGAGAGAAAGAGAGAGAGAAACACGTTAAGGCTTTCAAATAAATTTGTTGTTGAGTTGAAGCACTAATTGGGACTTAATGCAGGAAGTTTCTTTTGTTTGTCGAGGAGGAGGAGAAGGTGGTGGGGGGGTGGGGGCTCTCGCTAACACACCTCCAGGTTATGATAAAAAAAAAAAAAAAAGCAGATCTCAAATCCCCTTTTTTTTTCTTGTTTTTAATTAAACTAAAGCTGTGAAACCTACTTAATTTGCACATGACGCATCGGCATCAAACCAACAACTGTTTGTGTGTTTGTGCGCGCGTGGAAGTCGTCTGACTCACATCCCGCGGGGCTGCGCTGACAACTTGAGCTTTGAAAGCAGCAGAGTGATACTCGTTATATCGCATTATAACAAATTCCTTTAATTGGAGCTTTTCGGAGCTCGATGCGACATTTTTTGTCCAAACACTGGCTCGCATCCAGAAATAAGATAAAATGAAATAAACCCTTCCTCAGCTCGTTTATGCATCTCGCACAAAGGGAAGAGGAAGAGGAGGAGGAGGAGGAGGACTGCCCTCTGGATAACGATTGTTTACCTGGCCGCCTGCCGGCTGGATTTTTTTCTCACCGACCCGACCGCGGCCAATTTAGAGGATCTCAGACGGAGGCCCGTTGCCATGGCTCCCCGTCACTAAACCACTCGACAACCGCCGTGATTCTGAGCTAATCTTCAGTTTAGCGGCGTCGCCTTAGCCTTCCGAGACAAACGGGTCCTCTGCAATAAACCGACCCACCTCCACCGACTGGGGTCGATGCGACACGCCCCCACCTGTGCTCCGCCTCCCGATTGGCCTCGCTTACCTGGAGTCAGCTTGCAGTGATTGGGCAGCTCGTCGATGCCTTCTTTCAGCAGGACGGGGATGAGGACGTCGTAGTTGGGCATCTCGCTGCGGCGGCGGGGGGGGGGGGGGGGGGGGGGGGGTAAACAAGAAGAATCAATATAATCCAAAGTAATAGTGAGCAGAAAGGGGGAGGAGCCGGCGCTTGTTTGGACTCGTTACCAGTAGGTCTGTTTGAGAATGAGACTCTTCTCTTCGATCCAGGACCGCCGGCTCTCGGCGCTCTTTCCCTTCCCAGCGTCGAGCACGGCGGGGGGGAAACCTACGCGGGGAGGGGGGGGTCTGATTATTCGCTTGACCGAACGTTTGGCGGCTTCAGTCCCGCCGGTAAAACACGGTGCCGGTTGACGAATTGAATTAGTCAAGTTAATTAGTCGAGTCAACAACAACAACGCTTTAAAAATCAGTCTGAATGCACGTTCATCGAGATGAATTACTCGTGTTACCAAAACATCGTGCTTTTGTTGACCTGCGTGATTAGATAATGAATGAAATGAAGTTTTTTTTTTTTTTTTTTTTTTTACAAATGGTAATAAAAACACTTCCAGACCAACGACGGATGCAAATTTCCCCAGCGAGCCTCCGGGTCTAATTGACTCTTATTAAAGCATAACTCCATTCACACTAAGCCGGGCATAACAATGAGTCGCTACAGAGAGCGTGAGGTCCAAACCTCCTCCAGGAGCTGCTGGTGCCAAGTGGAACAAAGAGACTGCTGCTGCCGTTCCTTTTGCTTTGGCCCGGGCAGGTCACGTCCTTCCCGTTGCATCTGATGATGATCGGGAGTGACTTAACGTGGCGTTAACGTTAGCGCGGGTTCCATGAGTAAAAGTTGAGATTAATGGCTCCGACGCCTCGTTGTATCCTAAAATTCCATCATTCCCACATCACGTCTATTAATAACCCAGGCCACGAAGCAGTGTGCACATTTTTAATACGTAATCAGAGTGAAGCGCTCCCGACCCAACCCGAAGAGGTCTGTGCTGATTGAGCTTAACAAAATCAAGTGGGAGGGGAATCATTTCAGAGTCCGGAGTCCGGCGCCAATTTAACGGTCCGCCTCAGAAGAACACCAGGCGCCGCCCGTCCTCACACTGGGGACCTTCACTTCCCCCGTGCGCGTTCTCATGGCTGAGCTGCTTTTAAAGGAATACATTTTTTTTTTTAAAAAGGTCTTTTTTTACCTTGTCCGGGGGGGGACAGGCACACCGCCTGGCTCAGAGCCGCGAGGACGCTCTGCTCGGCCAGGCCTATCCGCAGCTTCCCCGCCAGGGACCTGTCAATCAAGACCACATGACCGGCAGCCGGCAGCCGTCAGCGGAAAGACGCCCGTTTGCACCTGCTGCCCCCGCTAAGAGCAGATATATAGTATCTGTGTGTGTGTGTGTGTGTGTGTGTGTGTGTGATATGTTACCTGACTATGTAGCGGGCCTCGGAGAACCGACACGCCACAAAGAGGCCTTTGATGATGTCGATTTTCTTATTCATGGCCTGAGGCAGAAGGGAGGAAATTGAGATTCACAGAGGAAAAGAGAGGGGGGAGGGGGGAGGGAGGAGGGAGGGGGGGGGGGGGCTGAGGTCACAAGCGAGCACAAACTTCATCTACAATCCAGAGTGTTAGAAAGAACGAAAAAAAAAAAAGAGAGATAAAGGAAGCGCCAGCAGCAACGGGGATGAAAAGGGAACTAATTGCTTGTAAGATTCCAACCAGGTGAGGATGTGAAAGGGCAGAGAGAGATTACCCCCTCCCTCACAAACAAACAAGTCATGGTCGCATACACAATCACATTAACACCCCCCCCCCCCCCTCGACTCAATACAGAGAGCCAAATGGAGTGAAAACATTATTTTTCTCACCGAGTTCCCGCTCATGCCGGCGATTTCCTTCAATTTCCTGAACACGCCCCCCGCCGTCAGACTGGCCGGCTGGAACATCATGCGCTGGTTGCTACGGGAACTCTCGGCCACGAGGCCCAAGTCTCCCTTCTCCTGCGCCTCCGCCTTGATTTTGTCCAATTGTCGCCCTGGAAACGAGAGCCGAGTCGGGGTAAACGCGACGGGCGGGGGGGGCGGAGGCGGGGCTTCATTAGCGCCTTTGGGGCCCGCCGACGCTCTGGCGTTTAAGGGCGCTAATGAAGCGGTTTCTGTCTGAGCGCACGGCCCCCACGTCCCCCCCCCCCCCCCCCCCCCCCCACCCCGTCCCCCATCCCCCCAGTTACCGGTTGCTTGAGCAACAGCTTTCATCAGCACCGTCTCGCCGACGCCGAGCTCCATCCCCAGGTAGGCGGGGCCGAGCTGGTTCAAACACAGGTACACGCAGCACAGCAGGTCGTCTGCAGAAAGAGCGCGCAAACACACACGCACACACACACACACAAACAAGATATCAACACACAGATCAAAGAAGCAAAGAATGGGACTTGATTTCATCTATTAAAGTCGCTTCTCAATCACTACCACACGCCATGGATTTCGTTTTTTTTTGTTGTATTTAACGACCCTTTAACCTTCGGGGTTGAGCTGAAGACTCACAACAGGCATCTGGTATCAATAATAATTAACTGACTTCTTGAAGCACCTTGTTCTAACAATCGAGTCATAATGCATGACAATAAATCACTGATGTGTTCATCGCGCCGATGTTTCATTTTAACGGCCTCCGAACACGACAGGAGCGACACGCCACGGTGGCTACAGAATTAAAGGCATGCCTCCCTCACTCAGCCGCCCCCCCCCCCCCCCCGAAAAAAAACAGAAGCAGCTGCACACAAAAACAAAACAGTCACTCTGTTTTCACTCTGACACACACACACACACACACAAACAGCTCCATCATCGCCAGCGTGGCGGAGTGGCGGGCGGCCAGCTGCGTGCGCGGCGACGTCAGCGTGCATTGTGGGAGATACAAAGCGGCGTTTACCTGGAGAGAGCAGCAGCACGGAGCGCAGCAGGTTGGACAGCGTCTCGATGTTCCTCAGCCTGGCACACGACAACACGAACAACCGCTTTCAGACAAGGCCACGCTAAAACAATTTTTTTTAAAAGCCTGCCTGTAAACACTGGGAGGCGGGAAATGAGATTTGTCTGGAGGTGGGGGGGGGGGGGGGGGGGGGTAAACACACAAGTCATCACGGCCTGTCATTCAATATCTTCAAAAGTGAAAGAACGAAGTGCGTAAAAGGTGTTTTCGATTCGCTGGCTGGAGATTTCAGTCACGACTTGTTTCTAAAAAAAAAAAAAAATGGTACAATGTGGATTCCTGAAGCTGAAAAAGTGGTTACAATAAATTCTACAGCATTCCTTGGAAAACAGTTCATTGTAGGAGGTCATTTCGTGATCCCTGACCTCCTCAGAAGAATAGAATTCCCTCACATACTCTCCGTGAAGCACACTAATTAGTTTTCAAAACCTCCCAGCAGGAAACCGAAGGGGTAATTTTGTAAGAGGAAAAAAAAAAAAAGGAATGCTTCGTTATGTTGTGTATCCTTTGAAGAGCGGTGTATGTGTGTGTGTGTGTGTGTGTGTGTGTGTGTGTGTGTGTGTGTGTGTGTGTGTGTGTGTGTGTGTGTGTGTGTGTGTGTGTGAGAGGGGATAAAAACAGCCTTCCCTCCATATGGAGCTCTCACCTGCCAGAGTCCTCTTCAATCTTCTCGAAGGTGCGTGCCACCGCCAAGTACGGCACTCTGGAGGGAGCGACGGGAGGACGCACACACACACACACACACACGCACACACACACACACACACCACACACACACACACACACACAGATCCTTCGTTTAATGCACTCAGCTGATCGCAATTAGTGCAACAGTAGAGCGAGCTGCGATTGAAAGGTTATCAAAACTCTGTGTCCTGACCCGGGAAAGGAAAGTCAATTAGGCTACTTGTTGGGAGGGGGGGGGAGGGAGGGAGGGGGGAGGGGGGGTTACTTGGTGCTGTACTCACTTCTGGCCCCGCTTCCAGCAGGCGTGGTCCACAGGGTGGTAGCCGGGCCCGGACGGGTCGAAGTCCGTGGGCCCCGCGGTCGACTCGCTGAGGGAGAACACGGGAGAGATGAAGGGTCCGCTCGCTGACGCCATCGTCGCCATGACGATGACACACATTTAGTGAAGAAAGCTTCGCTGGTTCTTGGCACAGTCGGACAGAAGGAAAAGCATTTGGCTTTTCTTTCATTGCAGAACGTGAAGAAGTTATAATAAATAAATATAAATAGGAAAAATATGGCCTTCACATGACTTTTACTGGGTACTATTCAGTAGAACTTTTGAGCTTTCACAGCGTAACCCACAGGAAGGAGGACAGCGATCCAGACTCTTCCCCCCCCCCCCCCCCCCCCCCCCGCTGTCCTCCACATTTTGATCCGGCCTCACCCTTTCGTGTCTTTGGTCTCCTCCTCCGAGGTCTTCCTCTCGCCGCTCGTCTTCCTCTCGCCGCTCGTCCTCCTCTCCCCTTCGTCCTTCTCAGTCTTCACTGCGGCTTTTCTCGGAGCTATTGAATAATAAAAATAAAAAGATTGAAAGGTGAGGGCGAAGCGGGGGAGGGGGGGGGGGCAAAGAAACAATTTACTTTCTTCCCTAAGTGATGAAGCACATCTAGAGGCGGCTTTGAGCTATGCAAATCCTCCTCACCAAAGAAACTGCTGATGGGAGCCTTCTTGAGTGGCTCCTTATCTTTCTGCTCTTTGGCTTCTTTCCGCTTTCTCGCCGTTTGACTTTTTGGGCTCTGTTCTTCCTCTCTGGTGTCCTTTTCAACCACCTCCCCCTCCACCTCCACCTCTTCCTCCTCCTCCTTCTTCTTCTTCTTATTGGCCACAGCGAGTCCTTTCTCATCATCAGTTTTCTCTTTGGCTTCATTTTTCTTTTCCGCCCCCTCAGCTTTCTTTACTTTCTCATCAGAGCTCTTTCTCTTCACACTCTCCTTCTCCTCCTCCTCCTCCTCCTCCTTCTCCTCCTCCTCCTCCTCCACCTCTTCATTTGGGCCGTGAGCCTTGGTCGCAGCCTTTATGGCGCTTTCTTCCTCGGCGCCCTCGTCCATGGGCTCCTCGGTGATCCCTGCAGAGTGAGACAGAAAGGGAGAGAAGTCCTTGAAGAGATAAATGCCAGCAGGTTCCCACCGAGTGCACAGAGGGTTGGTTTTTTGTTGTTTTTTGTGCGTCCATGTTTGAAGACGGCTTTCAACACAACAGCCCCTCTTCCATAAATGCCGCAGGTTACACTTTTGAGGTAAGAGAGTCACTATCGACAGACCTGCAGCAGACAGCGCCGGGGTCGCAGTAACACACATGAAACTTTAATTTCCTCCTCCACAGGTTAGAGGGACCGAATGCAACCGTCACTTTTGGTGCTTACCGGCCATTTAAAAAAAAGAAAAAAGAAAGTTATATTCCTTAAGAGGAGCCGATGGTGGCAACAAAGAAAATGCTTTTGACAAAAGTGCCATTTGTTCTGCTGCTTTGAAATCATCAAACATCATTTTCATGGGTTTTATTGATTATTGTTGTGCATCTTCCCAGCATCCCAGGGGACGTACCTGCGGCCCCCTCCACGCGGGGTCGCTTGCTTTGCTGACCCGGCGCCTCCTTGGCCTCCGCCTCGTCCTTCTGGCTCTCGTCGTCGCCGCCGCTGCTGCTCCCGCCCTCGTTGAGCTTCCGCTTGGGGAACATCTTCCTGGCTGCACACAGACGTCACGCCACGATCAAACAGAACGAGTTTGCACGTTGCGGCAGACGTGGGCCGATAAAAACACTGATTCCACCCTGAAGAGAGTGGAGCAGCTCCACTTTCACTGGGACGTTGTGCACCAGAGGAGCTGCAGGGTACATTTGGAGCCTCGCTTTTGGTCTTTGTTACGATGTGGAGCACCGGAAGCGCCAGCTGAAGGTTTCCTCCCCCTTCCTACATATATTATTACGACGACATCAACCCAGAACTTCTGTCTCCTGCTATTTCTGATCAAATTAGAGTCAAATTGAAGCAGCGTGTTCATCCGGTGGAGATGCTGAACGCGAGAGAGAACGAGCCGCTCTGCTGCTGCTGCTAAAGCTGCCATCGCCCAAATCTGAAAATCAGACATTTGTGGCGCGACGTGAGAAGTACAGCGAGCACAAAGGGCCACTTAGAGCCACCCTGGGCTGCTTTTTCACGCGCGGCGACGGACAGGCGTGCGTCTCATTTAAAATTCACAGACGGTGAACACGCGCGACGCCGCATAACAACCACGTATTATTCACACCTCCGTAGCGGGGGCCTGCAAACCAGAACGGAGCCGAGCGGAGATCAAACAACAGCGAGACGACTTGCGAGAGGAAAACGACATCATCACAATTCAAAAAAACGCACGCGGGGAAATAATGACGCGGGCGCCGGGAGTGTGTTCCCGTCATGCAGCAGACGCAAAACGTACAACAAATAATGCAGCACAACGAGAGGCGGCGTGGAAAGGTCGGGACTCGGATAACAAAAGACGGTGGGGACGGCGTTCTGGTGAATGAAACCGCTCGTGCATCCAATTTGTGATGAATGGGGGTTTTTTTTCCTCATTGTGAAATAATGAATATTTGGCGACATTAGGCCCCTGCTAATATCTGTAATCAAGCAAAACAGCTGGAGGCAGAAAAAAAAATGATCAATCCCCAGCTGTCAAAGTTCAAAAATGCTGCGATTTGGGAGGAAGATTTGAGAACAAAAAGGATCACAAAGTGTACGATTTGGCGTTTGATAAGAGGGGGGAGCCGCGGGCACGAAGAGGCCCACTCACCCGTCTTGCGTTTGGCGATGCCGGAGGGGGAGATCCGGGTCCCAGGTGAAGCGGAGGAAGCCGGAGCGGCGGGCGCTGCTGGAGGTGCAGGTGGAGGAGACAGAGGGGCGGGGACGGCCTTGAAGACGCCGTCCTTCTGAAAGGAGACGAGCCGGGTTTAGTCTTCGCTGTGGCGGGAATGGAGAGAACTGTCCCCCCCCCCCAGACGGCATTTCCACACACATTCACTTTTAAAATTGGTTGTAAACGGGTAAAGACGGAAGAAGAAATCTTTTAAAAAACACGGAGAAGGTAGAAACCCCAGCAAAAATAATAAACATTAAAAACTAGTTATATAAAGCATATATAAAATATCCTGCAAAACCCGAATGAGACGCACCTCCACCAGAGAGGAAACTAGTGTGTTGTGCAATGGAGCGCGTCGTTCAGAAGGGGGGGGGGACCTAAACCTTCTGCTAAGAGTCCGTGTTGAGGCCCTCACACCAAACGTCTCCAAAGTGTCACATAATCATCACCGTGGGGTCGTTCTTACGTGAACTAAAATCTCCAAAGTCCCTTATGAACCACTAACAGCTGTGCAGCCCCCCCCCCCCCCCCCCCCCAGCACTGCAGGGCGGCTATTCCACATGTCTCTTTTGATGACCTCGATGAAGGTCACGAGCGCCATTGTTCTTCCAGGTCTCGCATTCGATTGGTTCTTCGTACTTCAGGAGGAACTCGTGGTAAAAAATACTGTGGAGAAAATCTACGCAAATTCATTCTTATGCAAATTATTCTTCGGCAGCAAATAGAAAGTGGAAGAAGAATAGAAGCCATGTGTCAGAAACCATAACTCTCTACATTGGATCTGCAGGCTCTCCATCAGTTCTTTCCCTCTGAGAGAGGCGGCCGGGCGAGATTCCGTCACCACGGCGACCTCAGCTCGTCGCCGGCTTTTTGTTTTACATTTCGCAGTCCGTCGCCCCGGAACAGAGGAAAACAAAAGGATGGATCGCGGCTAAAAAATAATCATTGGTTGCTGCCCTGCGTTTATCTCCACACGAGAGTCGCTCCGCTCAAAAGGACCCAACGGTGAATAATTGTGGGCGCATTACGAGCAGAATGAACGGGGCGGCGAAGAGGTGTCCATAAAGCAACAGGTGACCATCGGGGCTTTTCATTGCTTTCAGTGATCGCTGCCTTTGATGCATCAACAACGGGGAGGAGAAACATTTGTGGAAATCCTCCTTTAACATTTGACTCTCGTTTTACACCCGCTTTGATTTGTTTGTTGGCATAAACGTCCAAATAATTCAAGTTCAAACAAACTGAAATCAGGACGATTCAGGGCGTCTTTTACCTTTTCTTTCTTATCGAGGGCTTCTTTGTCTCCTTGCTCCTTGGCGGCAGGGGCCTCCTCCTCCGCCTCCTCCTCCTCGTCGCTGTCCAGGATCTGACGGCTGCGTTTGGCGACCCTCTTGACGGGCGAGTCGGCCTCCCGGGCGCCGTTCTGCACCTTGAGAGGACTTTTAACGGGCCTGGAAGACGAGCAAAGGAAGAAATAAAAAAGGCATTTCCAGACAAGCAGAGAAGAAGAAAAGAAAAAAAGAATAGAATCGAGGCGAGAGGCACGAAAGAGAGGTCGAAGCAATGATGAAATGATCTTTACGTGTAGACACGAGTGCTAAAAGAGGCTCTTGAGATGACAGCGTGGAGATAATAACACTAGCACTACCTCTACAGGGACGCATCGTTCAGAAGATAATTGCGCATATGCACGCCGTCAGTGGCGCTTCAACCAGACTAAATATTATTCTTCACCTCCATGTTTTAACGCCGCTGGAAACCGGGGGGGCCGCCATAAAGTCGCCTCGTGTTTTCTTCGTAAGCGATATATAAATGAATGTCGTGCAGTAACAAGTACAATGTCTGCATGATGATTCTTCACTCTGCCACAGGATGGAGGTCTGCCCATCCCTCCTCCATCAGGTGGGTGGAGTAAACATGAGATGGAGGAACAAACAAATCTTACTTTTTCAGGGGTCCAGCCGAGGCTTTCTTCTGGGGGCCCTTGTCCTGGCACTTGGGCTGGAAAAAGGATCTGATGGATACGGAGGAGGGACGTTTAGAGGCGTGACGTGACGGCGTGACGTCACCTAAAGACTCAACGTTGAGGTGCGTAGTTAGTTGAGCTGGGAGCCGTTAACTGACGTAACGTTAGCTCAGTTAGCTAGCCTCGCGTAACGTTAGCTCGTGTTATGGTGCATCCTGCGCGTCACAACAAATAAGCCCTTTAAAGTTTAACGTTTCATGTCTAATGGAGGATCTTACCCCAAAACAGACTAGTTTATGCTAATGCTAACTCACAGGCACTACAGTTAGCACTAGGATTAAGCTAACGTTACACTCATTTAGGCACTTTGACTCTTAACACGTCTCATAATAAACCTGACTAACTAACGTCAGTTGGTTATTTAACAATAATACAGTCAGAAAGTCTCCAAACTTGTGCTATTCCCCTCAACCCTCCAATATTATTGCGGAATACAAACTGTACCAAGCTATAAACTTTGGACTCACGCAATGCTCCGCTGCATGTTGTCGTCAAACTATTCCTTCAGATATAGATACGTAATTAATATGAACGTTATTGTTTAAAATACAGCACAGGGTCCAACATGCACACACGGAAACACAAACTCCCGCGCTGCAGAATGAGGAAAAAACTACTTAGAATATTCGGCGGCAAAATTACATTTGAAGCACAGATCGTAAAGTGAGGAGGACGTGTCACTTGTTCGTAAAATCCGGTCCCTTCATCGGTCAGCAAATGTAACCGTTGTGATAAAGGTGCTTCTGTGTTTTAGTTGTCTCCTTTATGGATTTCATCACAGTTTCCTCTGCTGGATTCACAAAAATGTTAAGATTTTGTATTGTATTTGTATTGATATAAACAGTGTCGAATGCAATACAGCATTGCAATTAACTACTACAGTAAGGAAGTCCGTGTTATTTGATACACTTTGCAAAATGAATAGATAATATTCTGGTATGGTGAAGGGTGTACAAAAACTCCATAGATTAACAATGGTGTCTCTTTAAAAACTATTTCAATAACAAGCTAAAAATAATAACAAAAACACTCCGTAATAGTAAAGAAGAAAGTCCATGTTTGATGTGTAAAAGCGGTTTTCACAGAATCCTGATTTTGATCGTGTTTGTGTTCCAGGAAAAAAGCCACGAAGTGAGCCTTCCCTTTCCTGACACATCTCTGCTTCGACTCTCTGCCCGGAAGTGTGAGGCTGCAGAGGCTGCTGCCCCCTGCCGTGTCGGAGTGGTACCCCGCAGACCCCGGCGGCTGGTCCTGATGCTGCGAGGAGGACGTCAAAGCTCCTCCTCGTGAAAATGTCACGTTGTCTTTGTGAATGTACCGTTCATGCAGCTCTTACGTTCATGGAGTCAAAGGGAGAAGGCAAGACAAGCTGCTGGATAATTTAAGTTAAGTGCACTGCTTTATTTACTCAAACAGAAGCACCATGCTGTTAATTGTTAAAAGACAAGCTGCTTCCTTAGCATTCATATAAAAAATGAAAACACCCACATCATGGTCAGACCTTATAAATAAAACGAATAACAAACTAATGTACAATGAGGTACAACACACAGACACAAAAGGGTGTATTTGACGGATTGCAGGAGTCAAAGCAGTCCGTCTGTTGGGGTCTGCTCCTGCGCCTCACTCTCCCCGCTCCGTCCGCGTGAAGCTCCCGAGCCTCCTCTCCTCTTCTTGAATTCCGGTCTGCTTCAATCCGGCGAACAGGTTTTGACTGATGTGGTTCAGGTCCCACCCCGTGGGGCTCTTGTGCGGGTCGGCCCCCTGACGCGCGGCGGCGGAGATGAAGGGGACGGGGCCGTGCAGAGCACGCAGCGTCGGGATGGGCTTGGGGAGGCAGCACGGGGGCAAGAGGGGGGGAGGAACCAACACTGAGAGAGAGAGAGAGAGAGAGAGAGAGAGAGAGAGAGAGAGAGACATCAATCATCATGTTTTAGGTGGAGCTCGGGTACATATTCATTCATCTATTCTCCAGGATGAACTTGAAGCATTCAGTGGGCCTCAAATCAAATTGTCATTCACAGCCAAATGAGAAGTGTCTGTTTCACCTTGATGGCCAACGCTGCGTGATGTCACTAAAACGATTAATATTGTTATGAAAGAAGAAAAAAAATAGTGGATATACTTTGAAAGTTCATTCTTGACCTCTGAAACTTAGACCAAAAAAAAAAAAAACCTGTGCTCATGGAGCTTCAAACAGCTGTCTCCATGGCAACTGAAAAAACTGCACAGGAATGTTGAAATGCGGTTGAAAGGGTAGTTAAAAAATGTAATCTAATGACATGTGTTTCATTAAATTGGGTTTATTTTAATAAACTTGAAGCATTTGAAGTAGTCTGTTGATGAGATACCAACCAGCAGTCCTTTAAATAATAAACACCCCCCGGCAGTACTTCAGCTTCTACGGTACGGTTTCACCCGCCCCAGATGCTGAAAAACACAGTTTCTGTCTCCAAGGTCAAGGCGGAATTGCACAACACCACCCCCCCCCCCCCCCCCCCCCTCCACCGACGCATCTCGTTCCACCTTGAAACAGAACAAATAAATAAACAAGTGAGCCGCACTTCGTAGAAAAGCAATTTCTTCGTGACTCGAACTAAAAGAAACTCTCAGGACTTCTGTAGCAAATTCGAAAGCATCCAACATATTGATCGTGTATACTTGCTGTCGCTCTTCTGAGCTTCAATATTGTCAAAACAAGAAAAGAAAAGTGCTGCAGCGCGTGACTTCCTGCTGTAAAGACTCACCACCGTGAGTACAAAAAAGAACTGGTTCGGTAGCAATGAAGCTTCATGTTTATCATTATTTGGACTTTGTAAAGATAAATAATATGTTCCCCTTTTATCCGTCTAACCCTAATTGTTGTTCATGTATTTATTGATACATTTTCTGGGTGGAATCCTCTATCACGACGATGAGGCGGAACATTTCGACGCATTTTTAATTTTGGATCCAAGCCCCTCCCTTCTGGCGTCGGCCCCGGGATCCAAGCCCCTCCCTTCTGGCGTCGGCCCTCGGATCCAAGCCCCTCCCTTCTGGCGTCGGCCCTCGGATCCAAGCCCCTCCCTTTTGGCGTCGGCCCTCGGATCCAAGCCCCTCCCTTCTGGCGTCGGCCCTCGGATCCAAGCCCCTCCCTTCTGCCGTCGGCCCTCGGATCCAAGCCCCTCCCTTCTGCCGTCGGCCCCGGGATCCAAGCCCCTCCCTTCTGGCGTCGGCCCTCGGATCCAAGCCCCTCCCTTCTGGCGTCGGCCCTCGGATCCAAGCCCCTCCCTTTTGGCGTCGGCCCTCGGATCCAAGCCCCTCCCTTCTGGCGTCGGCCCCGGGATCCAAGCCCCTCCCTTTTGGCGTCGGCCCTCGGATCCAAGCCCCTTCCTTCTGCTGTCGTCCCTCAGCCTGCAGACAGATTAAAAGAGGCGGGGCCTCACAGGTGCTCTCTACCTGCGCTGCTCGCCGAGACGGCTCCTCCACACGGAGGGAGACCCCCGCAGACCGGGTGGAGGGGGAAGGGGAGGGGGCCGCCCCGCGCCAGCTGCAGAAGGGACGGGTGGAGGATGAGATGGAGGCATGCACGAGTAGAAATGGGTTAGGCAGACATGATAGGCTCCCTTTAAATAAGCTGTAAGGGAGAAACAATAGAAGCAGCACTTCAGATGATCAAAACCGTAATAAACGGCAGGACGGCCGAACCGATGTTTTGCACACTGGTGGCCCCATTTAAAGCTGAAATATTTTTTTAAAAAAAGAAACCCATTACAATGCGTGATATTCAGAGTTTTATTCCAAACCGGAAGGACAATTCACAATCTTTAAATAGACGGCACTTTTCCACTTTAATTAGGAATGACGGCGCTTTCTAAAGGTGGTAACGGGATATAACGTTAACACAATGACTCTCCTCCACTATTTTAAATTAAATGATAAAGTTTCATGAATTATTTCAATTTCCACCATGTTAAATCATAAAGTAGGAGTAATTGTTTCCAACAAAGTCGGCGCATTTTAATTGAACGCTACGGTTCTGTAATATTTTTAAGTGATTTTGGAATAAAACTCCCCTTAAAGGACCAGACTCCAAAACTGATCAAACGTCCCTTCGTGCGACAATGAGGAGTCGCTTGAATGACCACGTTTTTTCCCCAAACTAGCGGAGTCCTCTAAGCTGTGACGTGGGGTGACGACGCGGCGGTGACCTGATGATGGCGGCCGGGTGGCGCCGGAGGCGAGAAGCCCGGATAGTTGACCAGGATCAGTTTGCTGAAGTTGAACTTGTAGGTGAATCTCTTCCCTTTGGTCTTGTTCAGGATGCGTTTGTTGTAGTAGTATCTGGAAGCAGAACGTCTCCTGTGTGAGACTGTGTGTGTGTGTGTGTGTGTGTGTGTGTGTGTGTGTGTGTGTGTGTGTGCGTGTGTGTGTGTGAGACTGTGTGTGTGTGTGTGTGTGTGTGTGTGTGTGTGTTTTGGAGCGATGACGGTCACCTCAGAGCCCGGCTGAGCTTGTCGTAGTTCATGTGCGGCTTGCCCTTCCTCTCCCCCCACAGCCTGGCCAGCCTCTCGGGGTCCCGGATGACGAACTCGCCCCACTCCCCCCCCCAGCCGATGGCCCCGCCCTCGCCCCGCCCCAGCAGCTCCAGCAGGAAGTGCCACAGGTGCACCTGCCGGGAGCCGGGCGACCAGGCCGGTTTGTAGGCCCAGTCCGGGAAGAGCACTGCTGGGGGGACAGGGGGAGGGTGGGAGAGTGGGGGGGGGCACAGTGTGGTGAAAGCTCGGTCTGAGAAGGCAACACATCCGACTTTGAGGGAGTCCGAGGTCGTTTGAAATGACCTTTGACGTCTTTTGTCGAATGCACGCACATACAGTGTTTGTGAGATGAGAAGGTTTGTACCACAGCCCCCCCCCCCCCCACCCACCCTCACCCTCCCGTCTTCAGAATGCCAATAGCGCTGCTACACCTAATTACAAAGCGCTCCTCGTGTCATCATCGCAGATCGGATGAGATTCCTGCGTGAAATCAAACTGTGGCGCTTTTTCCTTTTATTCGTTAATGAGTTTGCACGACGATGTGTCACAAATGGATTTTGCACGGAGGAACGCGTTAATATTTCTGCCACTCCGTGAGTTCTTCATTCTGGGAGGACAATTACGAGCTCATCATGTCCACGACATTATTATTATTAGTCGTTTTCTCCGTTTAACATTCCTTCTTCTTCTTCAGTTCGTTTTCACATTCTCCGATCACATCTCAGACAGGTACATGATCCGATGTGTCCGAAGGCCTTCAAAGTCAGCATCGTGGAGCTAAACTCGTTGTGTAGGTTTGCTACGGAAGAAGTTGAAGCTTGATCCGTTTCTATCGCGCCACGCCGCCGGTAACCAACACGAAGCGTATCCTGCGCACACAAATGTCCTCCCGACAAAACCAACACTTACTTGTGCTCCAGTGAGGCGATGGCAGGTGTCCTCCCGAGGAGCTGCAGCTGCACTGCATCTTTTGAAAAAAAAAAAACACACTTAATGTCACTTCCTAAAGTACACCGTCTCCACGCCGAGCTCCTCCCGGGCTCCATGTCACCTGACGTCACCGCGACCAACAGTGAATCCTGGTCGGGTTCGTGACGCCAGGTTTGATTGAGCAGCTCGTGATTAAAGCTCCTTGCAGTAAGGGTTGTGTGTACGTTTGTTGGTTTTTGTTTTTGTTTCCCCGAACGCACACGTTGACCTCCCCCCCCTCCGACCCCCCCCCCAGGAAAGGCTGAAAAATAATCTCTTCAAGAAGCACTTGGCGTAACCCTTTCCCCCAGTGAAGGACGTGTGCTGTGAGCCCTCCTCCAGCAGCTGGAACATCCTCTTATCTACCAAAAAAACCCCAACAATGTCTCCCCCTTCGCGCTTATTTTATTCCCGTGCAGCGGGTCACTCGCACCACAAGATCACCGCGGGGACACCGGGGGACGTCACCGGGGGGACATCACCGGGGACACGCCAAAGAACATTTCTACTTTTAAGGCCTCGAACAAAAAAAAACAAAACAAATAAAAACACGCAGTCGTGCGGAAACAGGATTTGCAAAAGAGGAAGATTATGTGTTTTTATCCAAACGTCGACTCCGACGGTTTTCTCTTTTTTTTTTTTGATCGTCTCCTTTTGTTGATTCACCACAAATTGGAGCCCGTCCCTAAACACACAAATCAAACTGCTCCATCGGGCCAACGGCGCCATTAAAAGACGACAAGTCAGAATCATCCTGTCAGACTCGTTTTTTTATCTCTCTATATATAGAGAGATAAAAAAGAGAGTTTTAAATACTACACAACTGGTTCAACTCGCCCCCCCCCCCCCCCCCACAGAGAGACCCGTCTTACCTTGCCCGGAGCAGCAGAGGAGGAAGCTCCCTTCGGTCGGCCCGCCTCAGGTCTGTGAGGACTGAGGGATGCGTGGACCGAATCTTAGACCCTCTGTGTCATCTCACCCCTAACCGCACACACACACACACACACACACACCTCCCCCCGCCGCCTCCTACCACCTCCCTCCCTTTCTCCCCCCCCCCGTCCCAGAAATAAGGAGACTAAAGGTCGAAACCAGAACATCTTATTATTGTCGAGGCCTTGTTGAGGAAACAACTGGATGGAAAATAGAACATTTAAAAGTGAAAGGTCGAAATCATCCCAAAATAGTTTTCTTGGAAATTGGGATCAATCAATCGGTCGATGGATCGATTGTTATGAGCAAACAGAAGATGAATCAACGACAACCTTTTGATTGTCTGAGTATGTATCGGGTTCCAATGGATTATTCCTCGCTAATGCTAATGCTAATCAACTTTTATCTACATTAACATAATCCTGCTATTATCATTTTCGGAGGCATAAACAAGCAAACATTTGTCTTATTTATTTTTTCAACTTTCATTTGACATTTAATTCATTAAAAAATGAATCAATTATCCCCCCCAAAGAGCCCACTTATACATGTATAGATATAGATATATATACATATATAGATATAGATATCTATATATCCCGCCCGTCTCGCTGAGGCGGCATCGGCCCGTTATCTGACGGGGGGGGGGGGGGGGGGGGGGGTGGGGGGGGATGTGTGGGACGAGGTGATTTGGGCGAGGAGCAGGTTACAGGATCATTCTGGACGACTTGACCCGGACAAAGTGTTTGTGCGTGGATTATCCGTGGTTTAGTTTCCACTGGAGCTGAGGAGCAGACAGACAATCCATTTAGGCTTATGATATAACATGCGTCCCCATACATTCGCCCTCTAGAACACACACACACACACACACACACACACGCTCATTGCACCTCAGATGTGATCGGACACCGGAGGCTTTTAATTCCAGTGTACATACAAATACTCTCCCAGACAGCTATCAATTATGTATGCCGCTAATTGAGTTGAATGTTGTGCTTTCAGCAGCCTGGGGACCCTGGGTCACATGCAAAAAGCACACACACACACACACACACACACACACACAGGCCTTCTATACTTGCGAGGACGGCGTCGTGCATATCCTCGTTAGCTCAAACCGCTGCAGGCGTAGCATTGATTCGGCATGTTTTCCGCACACCTGTGACACGTTTGGAGCGCTCCGTGTCACCGAGGAGGAGTTCGAACGCCACGTTCTGATGGCGCCGAAGGCCTCGGGCTTTACACGAGTGTCCGTGGGGCGTGCAGATCAATCAGCAGCCGGCGCTCGTTTGGGTTGCTGGTGGAATGTTTCCCGCACTGAAGCGGCGTTTCCCACAAATAACAAACGGACTGATTTTTGAAGAGAGGAAAACAAAAAAAAGCTCCAGATGTGTGACGGCTCTTCACTGCGAGGGATTACTCGGCATGTGTCTGCAGACATAAAAATAGACAGGAAGTCTTTAGAAACGCCGCCTTCAACGATCCCCCGAAAATTCACTCTGGTTATCGGTTTGTTTTTGTCAAGTTTTCAAGAGTAAACTTGAACACAAAGAAGCCGAAAGACGCGAAAACCCGACAAACCGAGCCAGGGCTCCGTCGTCCTCGCGTTACAACCCCCCCCCCCCACACACACACACAGAGTCCTTTGAGGGGGAGACCGGCGACGTGACGAAATCCTCCCCCCATCTCTACAGCTAAAACTCAAATTGATGCTCTCAGAGACACAAGTAAGAGCACACACACACACACACACACAACAACAACAATGGCAGAGGCCTCACAGTGAGAATAAAGGCTGACAGTTTGGAAATTGAGCTTTTTGGACTGATGCAGCATGGGGGGGAGAGAGAGAGACACACACACACACACACACACACAGAGATCTAAACGGGCAGAGTATCGAAGCGAGCTCTGTCGTTGGGGGAATGGAGCTGTGGAGATGTGGAGTATAAACACCCAGCCGGAGAAAGGGATGAATAAAAACCCCTTCTCCCGTGTAGCGTCCCTGTGCCAGATATTAGCCCGGTCCATCACCGACAGACGCCCGTGTGTGTGATATAATGAATGTGCCGGGGGCCTAATCAAACTTCACATTCCCCGAAGGGCAATTTGCTTTTCCACCCAGATTGTCGTCCTCTCTCCCTTCTCTCCTTCAGCCCAGCGGCATTATCTTCCCCCGTGAAGAGCCGTGTGTTTGTGTGGATGAGGAGGAGAGGGGGGGGGGGGGGGGGTCGGGTGTGTGTGTGTGTGTGTGTGTGTGTGTGTGGGGGGGTTAAGTCTGGATCTGATCCCTGCTAAAAGGACTGTTTGTTTTACAGCTGACGACCCCGGAGTTTAATCTGCTGCTTAGCCGCCCGCTCAGCCTCTCCTCTCCTCCGTCTCGCTGCGTCCTCTCATCCTCCCTCTCTCACCCGATCGCATCATCCTCTCCCAGCGAATTACCCCCCCCCCCTCCCCCCCTCTACTCAGTCATCATCATCCTCCCTCCATCCCTTGTCAGCTCCTTATTTCTCTCCTTATTTCTTGGTGGCGTTTCTTAGTGTTTCCTGAACTGGATCCGTCAGGGTGCGCGTTATGCGCGGATTCAGGCGGCGTTACATCACACTGGGCGGTGGGCGGGTGTGGGAGGACGGGAAGGAGTGCAGCCATGGTTTCAGGGGCCCTGAAATGTGTGCATGTGTGTGTGTGTGTGTGTGTGTGTGTGTGTGTGTGTGTGTGTGTCAGGAGGACAATAGTGAGAGTGTATGTTAAACTGGATGATAGTGTTGAAGCAGATGAAGGTCATGCTCCGGGACTTACGGGTCAAATCCTGTTAGAAGTAAGAGGGATCAAGGCTTTGGAAAGTCACTGCCTTTTTTTTTTTTACTGCTGCAATATTTCCTGAGTCTGTGCAAGAGCTCTGTGAGTGTGTGAGAGAGACATTCAGAGTCTGTGTGTGTAATAACTTAAAACAGCTTTGAATTGATTGATTTCTAATATAATAGATAGATAATTAATACTTGTGACGGTTGGGCTCATTTTCACTAATTGATGTCTAATAATTTTGTAAGTGATGCTAAATTTTTATATTAATCTGAATATGCGATGCAACTATTACCGTTGACTGTCAATTACATGTAGTGGTGAAAAAAGTACATGTTTTCGTAAATGGTTGCCCAAAATAGAAATACTGAGGTTAGACATAACATACGGGTCAGTTCACTCCAAAAATACTTTTTCTTCTTGCTTTTAGCGCTTTGCAGACTCAAATTGTGTTGGTGTGATGCCTGGAGATGTTTGTCTTCTCTTCAGTACAACTTTAGCAGAGACGCTATGTGAGCTAGCAGAGAGATGCTACGTGAGCTAGCAGAGAGATGCTATGTGAGCTGGCAGAGATGCTACGTGAGCTAGCAGAGAGATGCTACGTGAGCTAGCAGAGAGATGCTACGTGAGCTAGCAGAGAGATGCTATGTGAGCTAGCAGAGATGCTATGTGAGCTAGCAGAGAGATGCTATGTGAGCTAGCAGAGATGCTATGTGAGCTAGCACAGAGACGCTATGTGAGCTAGCAGAGACGCTATGTTAACTAGCAGAGATGCTATGTGAGCTAGCAGCGATGCTACGTAAGCTAGTGGTATCAGGTGTAGCTGCTAGCTCCAATCATCTGAAACATATGAAAAATTACAGCCTTTTTTCATCATAATTCAATCTGATATTTTAGCATATAATCCTAAATGAATTTTGTGGGTTTTCATTTTTTATTCATACAAAATAAAAAATAAAGAAATCTTCTGTCAGAGGATGAGGATGATGCCAAAGCCATTCCCATTCCAACATAGCATGTGTTGTATTTGCTGCATTCACGCTTCAGTCACGCTGTTGGAAACTATTTCTCATTAAAAACAGCATTATTTCCTAATAATAGCCAAACAATAATGAGCAGAAGATCCCTCAGCTGTGAACTCATGTGCAAAAAAAACATAAAAACGTAATTGCCGGCTGGCAACTGTCATGATGAAAAAGGCACAAATGAGATTAAAAGACGTTAGGATTTATTTTCCCTCTCCCTGTCTCACGCCATCTTAAAGAGTCCCACATCATTGTCACTGAAGTCTCTCGAGGGGGGGAAACTGTCGACGAGGCAGAATGAAGTAAAGCCCAGACGTCCCCCCCCCCCCCACTGGGAGGCAAATCGGTGTAACGCCACAAATAAAAAAAGACAACGAAACGGACCCCGAGTACGTCAGTGAGTGAATGCAAACAGATGCCCTCTCACTTAAAACCAGAAGGTCGTGGGACCAAAGGTCTTCATTATATATATATATACCGCCCCCCCCCCCCCCACTCTGTGGCCTCTCCGGGGAGCTGTGGTTTCTGAAAGGTTTCTCGATGTCCTTAATCGCTCCATCTCTTTGTGTCCAGGCGAAAAATACATCCGCAGGAAACTCAAGAGGCCGAGTCGTGTGAGACATCTTGTGGGAGTATTTAAAAAAATTAAAAAACGCTTTTCTTTTCTTTTTCAAAATGAGGATAATTGGGATTTTGTATAGAGGGTGTCCTTTAGGCAGAGAAAAACAAGTTTGATGGAGTTTGTTTGATTGCACTCATTTTAATAACCATGAATTATCCCAATTAAGAGTGGATGAAGGCTTTAATCGTAGGTTTCAGTTGCTGACATTTCCAGAACTACTGTGTGTGTGTGTGTGTGTGTGTGTGTGTGTGTGTGTGCGTGCGCAGCTCAACACATCGCACAAAAGAAACTACCACAGCACTCAAACCAATACCCACATATTTGTTTTAGAAATGAATGAAACATTTAATTGGTGTTGAATATATTCGTGTATCGTGTATTGAACCAACGCTGGAGGCAGAAGAACACCTCGGGAAGAACACGCCAGCAGAGAAGCTCGCAGAAACAAATAGCTGGGAGTCATGACCTTGGGATTATTTAGTTTATTATTTATTTAGGCTTCTCAAACTTGAAGAAGCGGTAGAACGTAATGGAAAGAGCTCATAGCGCTGGTAGCTACTTTAGTTTCTTAAATCTAGCTTCGTCACGCGCCCAAAAAGCCAAGTTTTGCAAGTTTTGGTAAATGAAAAAATAACTCTTTTGTACATCATCATTTCTTTATTTGTTTGTAAACAAAGAGGATCAGCCAGGTTCTTGATTATTGGCATCAACATAATTGATTTCTTTTTGCAGTCATGGATAAAAATAAAAAAAAATGAACACCCCACTGCAAAAAAAAGAGAAAAGAAAGCAAAAAGCAGTCTTCTTAAACAAGTCATGACAATTCCATCCATCAGTCTTAAGAAGCGAAGCACTGACCATGAGTTAAAACTGGTGGATCGATGTTTTAAGAAGAAACAAATGGTCCAGTCTTGAAGACAGTGATATCGCTCCATAACACACTTTGAAACCACAATAACAAAAGATTTTCAGACTTCATGAATGACTCATTTGTGGCCTTTTTTCTTCTTCTTCTTTTTTTTTTTGCAGCGTGTATAATAAATAACATGACACTTCCATGTGAACCGGTCGCGACCTCGGTTCAGTGGAGCGGGGGCCTCTGACTCGCTGGATGCAGTGTTTCTCTTCACTGTATAAGGTGCTGGGTGTGTGTGTGTGTGTGTGTGTGTGTGAGAGAGAGAAATGTCCTCACTCCAGGATGAGATTAGTAAATTTTCGGCTGATTGCGAGTCCGTCGATGCGTTTGTTTGTTAAAGGTTTGGACACGACAAAGTGTCCAGAGGCTTATTAGGTTAGTAGTTTGATTAAATCATTAAATATGTAACAGGCAAAGAGTTGCAAAAACAACCTTCTTTAAAAAAAAAAGGACAAACAAAAAGCTGTCACAAGCCGTAGTGCGACACCACGCGTCACTTCTACCGTACGCAAAACACAAATATATTTACAATGGAAAACAAAGAGGAGATGTCACCACGTTCAGGACCACAGACGGAGAAGTCACCACGAGTGAGGCGTGCGTGTGTGTGTGTGTGTGACGTGTGTGTGTGACGTGTCGCCGACCCGGCCTTAAGCTTCGTGTGGCGCTCCTCCGGGGAGCCAATCAGAAGGGAGGCTCGGAAGCGGCGTCCGTCTCCAACGACAAAGGTTCACCTTGAGCGGCGTTCGGCTACGTGGTGCCTTTCGCACCAATTACAGGGGGGGGGGGGGCTTTCTTCCAGCTGCTGAGCTTTTTGGGGTTAGCTAACTGGAGCTAAAAAAAATTAAAAAAAAGCCTGTAGTTTTGTATTTTTTAAGCTCAGTGTTGTTTTGCTTTCAGAGATTAAATCCGGCAAAAAAAAAATGTACCATCGGGCCTTTAAAATTCAGCTTAGTGCTGTTTGAGGGGATGAAAGCTTACGAGCAGACAACAATTCCAAAAAGACGCCTTGTATCAAAGTTAAAACCATATAGACACGCGGAAGTTGGCTATAGCTTTTTTTTGGATGACAGATGTGGGTCCCGGACCAGAACAAACATCTCCCTCCCCCCCCCCCCCCCCCCAAACGGGGAGAATGGCTTCGCAGGTCTGTCTTTGAAGGGGGGGGGGGGCTGTGACGACTCCGACAAGCCGACGCAGCACCCTCCTTCTGTTGTGTGTAGGTGTGTGTGTGTGTGTGTGTGTGTGTAGGTGTGTGTGTGTGTGTGTGTGTGTGTGTGAATCCTTCTGCCACAACTCCTTTTAAGGCTTTCAAGCTGCTTTGGATCAAAGTCAGTCCCCGGGGGGGTGTGGGGGGGGGGGGGGATAATTCAGCACAAAACATTGAGTTTAAAAACATCGCTGTCTACCTTCACGTGGCGCTCAATTACATTTTTCAGACACATTTCCACAGCTACTTGATCCGATGCGCCTGCGGCGGCTCGTCGTCCTCCGGCATCGATTCGTCAGACTTAAACGCCGCTTTTTCTTTTTTTTTTTTTTTTTTACAAAAATCATTCGTTTTCTCTCAAAACGCTGGGATACTAAACCCGACCCAAACGTAAGACTTTGCTTTAAGAGTGTAACCGATGCGCCGCAGACAAGAGCCAAAATGTATAGAGAGGAGCAGAGAAACCGTACATCAGGCCCTATGCATCATCGGAATCACCAATGAGCATCCAGCTTCAGAAACATGGGACAGAAGGGGGAGGAGTTTCTCTTTCTGGGTTTAAATAAAACGAAATGTTCTTTTGTTAGTGTGTTTTTTGCTTTCTTTTTAAAGCCGTCCGTGCTCCGGCCCGACGGGGACGAGAGGAGCTTCACGGGGTGGGGGAGCGGGGTGGCTGGGGGCCCTCTATGTGAAGTTCTGGAGGGGCTGGCTGACCCTCATGCAGGCCCAGTAGAAGGCCCGGGCCAAGGTGACGAGGACCAGGAGCAGCAGCGCGGCCCACGAGGCGTAGATCCCCTGGTAGGTGGGGGCCTTCGCCCACGTCCCCGCCTGGAAGACAGGAGTAAACATTCCAGCCCGGGATCCGCTTTTCAATATTCAATGATGTATCAATAGTCTGTGATTAATACACCTGCACCGCGATGATGCAGCGCTACGCCATTGTACCAAATACACTCATTTTCGCTGCGGCATTCAATACTCAAGAGTGAGGGGGGGGTGGGGGGGGGGGAATAGAGGGAATATCTTTGCCATCAAGCATTGAGTGTGCAGCTGCTCCCAAGGAAATTATTTAACGAGGATGGTAAAAGTGACTTTCAAAAGGACCCACGGGGGATCTTCTGAAAACACGGAAATGTGAATCCGGTCTCCGAACTCACAACAAAGCTTAAAACGGTACAAAGACTCGGATTAGAGGCGGCGTTTTAATCATTTACGCGTATTGTTGCAGTCGGGGAATATCATAACATTCCTGTAATGAAGAAAACGCTCTTTCCTGGAAGCGAAACACCTCTGATGATGATCGACACGATCGCGTGCTAAAAGACGGGTCTCGAGGCCCACATGAGAAGTCTCCTCGGCGTTATTTAAGGACAGCGACTGGCACCAAACAGCGAGGGAATCCAAACAGCTTGAGCGGGGAGGCTAAAAAAAACCCAAAACACACACAATGAACGTGCTTAAGTTAACGTGTTCTGCTGTAAAACGGCGCCGCGTGAGGCTTTAACGACTCGAGCTGCTCTGCCGGGCCTTTTGCATTTTAAACAGCAGCCATTAGCTGCAGCTGCTGCGCCGACGGATCTTCTGAACTACTTTCATGTAGTCTGAAAGCACCGCTTCACTGTTCTTCTGATTAAAAGCAGGCCGGAAGGCAAGTACGGATTGTTGCTGATAAAATGTACTGGTGTTAAAAAAACCTGTGTCTTTTTATCTTTTTTTCTTAACTCTAAACACAAACCTGATGTCCGGCTGCAGTGCTCATTGACACTTTATTGCGCAATGCTGTCACTACGGCATTTACATTGTGTGCACACTGCTAATTGTTCTCCATGCTGGCAGGTGTGTGTGTGTGTGTGTGTGTGTGTGTGTGTGTGTGTGTGTGTGTGTGTGTGCTGCCTCTGTTTCATGCTCATCTTGCACCCTCTGCTGGTCATAAAGCAGAATGCACCCACTGCTCAAAATACTCTTCTACAATTGGGAGATTGCTCTACTGTCCTTTTTCTTCTTCATCTAAACACGAAGCTCAACGTGAGCCTTCATAGGGGGGGGGGGGGGGGGGAACGCACAGTGAGATGGCTGAAAGATATTTTAATAGCAAAAAAACCCCCCAAAAGACGAGAGCACAGTTATTTTGTGTAACGGCGGATAAACTCACCATCAGCCCCGCCGCCGAGATGCTGAACAGCAAGCAGAGGAGGAAACACCACAAGCTCCGCCTTCGGGGGTACCTCTGACCAATGGAGGAGCTGCAGGAGCGACAGAGGAGAGAGGAGGCGAGGGGGGGGGGGGGGGGGCATGTATACAGCACAATGAGATCTTGTAAGTAGGAGTCTCTTTCACAGCAGGAATTCGGATTTGTCGCAGTAGAAGCACCGGCGCTATTAATAAACGGCGCTCCTCCGTGTTGGCGAGCACGCCGCCGCAGAGCGACAGTGAGTCAGCGCGAACGAGAACTGGAGCAGCCAAATGTGATCCAGACGCCGTCGGTTAGAACGGCGGCGTCATGTCAAGTGAGAGGTTACAACCACCGTTTGACCTCCAGGTGTTCCTACGGTGTACCGATGGGAGGAACAGGGGGAGAACCACAGGTCTGCCTCTAGAGAACAATTGATGTGCATTGCGTGCATGCCCCCCCCCCCCTCCAGTGAACTCTGGCCCGTTAAGAAGCTTGTGCACAACGTGGCGCTAAATCCCCGTGAAGGCGAGTCTCGCTTACTTACACTTTCCTGCAGTGCGGGCAGCGGGCCAGCGTCCGGTCCGTGAACTCCGTCCACTGCAAGGACAAGAGGACAAGGGGACAAGAGGACAAGGGGACAAGGGGACAACACGCCACCGTCAGGACTACATTTGACACACAAGTCACGACGATGATGAAACCAGTGCGTCAAAGGTGTACAGAAATACATCTCGTGGGCATGTGAAGGTGGGGATGAGGCCGGAAACAGAGACGTGCAGATATGTGGAGGCGTTAAAACTCCTCCGCAGCTTGTTAGAATACGTTTCTATGTCTATTTATTTTTCTGTAATAAATATACAAAGTGGTTGGTGGCAGTGGTGTAAAGCTGCATGCTGATGTAAGCCATCTGACTAATAGATTAAGTCTCTCAAATGGACCTTGAAATGAAAGGGAAAAAAAAAAAATGGAGAAAAGTACCAATCTTCAAATTTGAGAAGCAGATTGTTTGTATTTTATCTTGATAAATGGCTTAAATGATCTACTCAAGCCACGACCCCCCCTTTTTGATAATAAAAGACGACTTGTTGCCGTTGGAGTCGATATCGAGGAGGGAGGCAGACGCCGGTCGGGTCAACGTCGCTCCGGCGTGAGCGACGACGCGTTCCGCCGCGCTCAACAAAAGCGCCCCGGCTCTCGCCAACAGGTGCCCCCGCGCCCGCCAAAAGAAATGACAAAGAAGAATAAGTCCCCTCTCTCATGGGGGGGGGAGACGCATCTGTAAATGAATACGCCGTGTACTCTGCATTGGAGGCACGGGGGACTTTATCAGTAGTTCTGTGACAAAAGGACCCCCCCCACCCCACCCCACAGGCACAGATTAGCGCTCAGCCCCCCCCCCCCCCCCCCCCCTCCCCCCCTCCCTCCGTCCGTCTCCGCCTGCATGCTAATCACCTTCCAACAACTCTGTGGCCTCGTTTACAAACGCCACCGTTAAAGAGCAGCCAGTTAGGATTCCTGTCCATTCCGGTTTGCCCCCCCCCTCCCCCTCTCCCTCCCCCAGAGCTGATGGCGTTATTGATCTACACCTATAACCTGTGCTTCAGCCACGCGACTGCTGCTGGAGCAGCTTCATGCTTCTCTTCTCAGACACGTAACGGACGGGGGGGGGCTCCTTTCCGGAAGGTACTTTCCCCCCAGATGTCTATAAAAAACGTGCGCATCATTTAGAGGTCGTGCAGCGACTTGTGGCAGAGTCTTGATGAATTTTAACTGGTGCTCGAGCTGCTGCTGCTGCTGCCTGCCAGAGGCGGAACAGATGAGTCAATAGAAGGTTGTTTCATGCCACCGTTAACAATAACTTGATAATTAAAGCTACAAACCGACGCTCGGGAAGTTGTAGTGGTTCGATTTTTTTTTGTGGGTTTAGCAAGAGAAGATTAGAAGGGAAAGGAACGGAGGATGAAGCTGGAGCAGCGAAGTGGAATCAGTCGATGACCCTTAGACCCAAAAGAGGGGGAAATCGATCCGCTCATCCGACCGGGCGCAAGAAAAGCAAAAGTGTTGAGATGTGCGAGCGGTACCAGGAAGGTGTTGCTGCAGTGTCCACAGGAGACCCGGGCCCCGGCCGGCTGGGGGTCCGGGCTGGCCGGGCCGGGGTGGACCGGACCCAGGTTAATGACGCGCTTACTAGGGGAAAAAAAAAAGACAACAGACAGGAAGAGTCATGAACATTCGCTCCGGAAACCGCCCGGAGACGCTCGCCGGGGCTTGGTTTCGCGGCGACTTCCTCGTTGCTTAGCAACAGGCGGCGCCGAGACGGCACCCTACCTGGCAGCTTTAGATTTTAAAAAAAAGAAGGGGAAGAAAGCGCTGAGGATAACACGATAAAAGGAGCGGGGTCGCCACCTTCCGAGGAAGCTAAACGATGTCGAGTTCTGAAAACAAATCTCTTTTAAGCTACAGAATATCTGAGATACAAAAAGGGACGTCTTCAAAGGAAGTTCTGACTGAAGCTGCTCGTGGAGAACGAGGTTCCTGCTTTGTTCCCCATGAGCCGCAATGTGCGATCGTTTCAAAATCAGATTAGTGGTTCATGGGACCGTTTCTCTTTCAACATATGAGGAGATTTCATTTGGTTTAAAAAAAACAAAAAAAAACTAAACGTTTGTTCTTGTGCATTCATGTCAAAATTACTTTATAATTCAAACCAATTAGACCTCTGACTTGATGATCTGGGCTGAAGCTCACAGATGAATTACGTGTTGCAGATTTATTATGAAAACAGATGCACAGAAATGTTTCTAATTATACATTCTCACAAAGAAAAGATGGTGTTGGTCTGGCACATTTTCTACCTCGGGCATAAAATAAAAAAAGAATAAAAAAGGTAGGTTATCTTTTACCAGTATGGCCGGGGACAGGCGATCCTCTGGGAGGTGACCTTGCAGATGAGCAGACAGTTGCAGGGGCAGCGGACGTACTTCTTCCCCGCCGGGGCGTTCTTGATGGGCTGCAGGGGGAGACGGAGGCGCACAGCGAGGGGGGGGGGGGGGGCGGGGGGGGAGTCAGTGGAACCACAAACTGGAGACAGAAAGGAGAAGCCGCGTGCTCCACGCCGGGTGACGAGGAGGCAGAGACGGCTCCTCCTCTCCTAATAACGTCCAGTCATCCAATCGCTCCCTACAAATGACTTATTGAATGAGCCGGGGGGGTCACGGCCCGACTTCGCCGCTCTCGACAGGTTACGCAACACTGAAGGCACAAATCATCATCATCATCATCATCGTCGTCGTCGTCATGGACACAGAGCTGACGTCATGATCTAAAAACACCTCTTCCTGTGGCAGTAATGGAAAACACGGCTCACGGTTCTCTCCACTGCGTCATTTAACTCTGAATAACGAGAGCAGATTGAGTCCCGACAGCGTCCTGCTGCCTCATCAAGTTCACTTTAATATATATATATATATATATATATATATGAATTTTAAGTCTGATATCCTGTAATATATCCCACCTCCATTGCTGCAGGTTTGTGATGCTGTTGGAATATGTAACATTATGCTGACAGGTGTTTCTACTATTCTGCCCTTTTCTAAACAGAAATGTGTTAATTTAAACAAAATAATGTGCCGCCGCAGGAAAGCAACCTTTAAAACGGGACGCTGTTCTTCATGAATATTTAAATGCAATGTCTTGATATAAAAATCATTGCTTTCGCTGGATCAGCTGGTCTGGGGGTCGCTGCGACCGAGTGACTGAGGGAGACGTTCCGCATCGAGATTATCACCACATCATCAGCAGTAAAAGACACGCACGGCCGTGGCAGTGAAATCTATAATTGTTTACTGCTGTAATGATGGTTTTCTCACACTATTGAATGGATTAGAGGCTACGTGCCTCGATAATTAACAACAGAAGTTAAAAATGAGTGGATCTTCAGTCCATATTTGTGTACACATCTTTGGATTAGAGCCAATACTGGTGCCATAACGCGATGATGCAACTTCCATCTGTGATGCTGACGGGGAAAATGACTCGAGTCTCGTCTGCATCTCCAAAAGTAAAAAGATATTCTAAATATATATAATATTTTTTTTTCTTTCAATGTTTTAAAAAGTAGGTCAAAAAATGTCACGGAAAAGAAAATAATAGGTCAAAATGGGTTTTGAAAAAAAAAACACAAAATATTGAACAAAAATATTAGATCCAAAATATCTAAAAGTTTTTTTTTTAAAAGCATGGAAAAAATCTTAAGTCGAAATTTTATTGAAATTACAAATATATGTCAAAAATATTAGGTGAAAAAAAGTTTAAAAGATTACGCCGGAAAATGTTTGGAAAAAATAAAATGTTTTGCCAGTCAAGTTATAGAATATTAGGTTGAAACAGGTTTGCTTTTTTTTTTTTTTTTTAAGATAAGGAAAAAAAACTGTAGGTTGTTCCCAACGATCTGTAATTACGGAGATAATTGATTCGACCAAATAGCAACGGAAAATGCTTTCTGCCAGAGAAGCTTTCCAGATAACGGAGCCTCTTAGTGACCTCGCTGAGGATTATCCAGAGTAACGAGGGCGCCGAAATCCCGTTCACTCAACTGGACTGAGATGGAGGCAGACACATTGGTTTTTGACATTTGCATAAAACGATCCTTAAATATAACGGTCACGTAGGAGCGCATGTGTAAGCTGCAAACCTGCGTTGTGTTGCACAAGGACAGTGTGTCTGAGTGTGTTGGAGTTTTGCTCTTCGCTGTGCAAACGTACCGTGGCTTCATTGCAAACGCCGCACTTCACCACGTGTTGGTGGATCTTGCCCTCCACGGAGATCAGGCTCTGACACACCCTGCAGCTGATAACCGGAGCGCTGCCGCTCTCCGGGGAGGTGAGGGGGGAGTAGGGCGGCGGGTCCTCCCCGAGGAGCACCGATGGCTGGGTCGGGCTGGGGAACGGAGGGAAGCCTGCACGGGGGGAGGGAGGCGGGGGAGGGAGAAAACCGTGAATACAACTGTTGTCCAACCAGTGGAAAAAAATGAATGGATCGTCGAGGTAACACAATTACAGGAGTTGCACAACGGACTGGAAAAAAAGGCCTAAATTCCCATGACAAGTAACCCCTTATTTTGTGTTCAACAATATAATAAGATTTAACTCGAGGTGGACTTAAGGGAGATTTAGAAAGAAAAAAACCCTCTTGGAATGCTGATCGGGTTTGGTTTCAACAAATAAGACTAGTGTTAGTGACAGAGAGAAATCTAAGGAATGAGTTAGTAAATGGGACAGTTTTATCCAGAAACTAGATGCAACTAAAATCATCTGATCTGCATAGTTAACAAGCAGACTGAACACAACAGTTTGTAAAAGCAGACGATATAAGAGCCATATATTTTCCATTAGTGATTACGGTTAGTCCCTCCTAACGGGAGTTTCTATTGGTCGCAACATCATTGATCAGCCTCCCTAAATGGCTGTCTCATATGTCAATCAAACCAAGTGTTTCTCAGACGTCTGCTTAGCGGCTAGCTCAGCGCGCTAGCACAGTGGCCACTATTCAGCACGTAAAATATACATGCCGCAATATGTGCCAGGAAACGATCATTAAATGCATTTCTGTTATAATATTACCGAGCTGCAGACCTAAAGCTGAGCGCGTGGTTTGCCGCTGCTAAGTAGAGATATCTGGCTAACGCTACCATGCTAACACACAACAGTTGCTACGGTAGCTAGCTAGCTAGCACAACGCTGTTTCCCCTTCAGCGTCTTGTTTCACGTCCTGGTTGAAAATAAACGGCACATTTCATCCTCAGCGGGGCAACCGCAAAGACATTCCCCGGACTCGTGCCTTCCACCCGGCACCAACACAGTTAGGAACCGGGCTGCTTCACGGCTCGGGGCAGCCGGCTAACCCTGAATGCCCTGTCAGTGGATGCTAATGTTAGCTAGGCTAGCCGAGGCTGGAGTCGGGCGGAGGAGAGCGGCACCATGGATACTCACTCTGCGGTTTGATGGGCGCACCGTAGGGCGCCGCACCGGGAGACACGCCGCCGTTGCCGCTGCCAAGAGCTCCATCTCCCAGGTCCGATAGTAACGGGGACCTCTCGCCGTCCGCCATACCGAGAGCCGGGAGAGGGGAAGGGGAGACCGGGAGTGGGGGGGGGGGAGCGAGCGTGAATGCAGACCAACGTTGTATTGTTGTGTCGGAAATGCGGGCGTCACATGATCACGCTGCCGCCGCTGCTGCGGTATCGGAGCTCGGGGGTGTGGCGGAGCTGCCCCCCCCGGAGGACGCTGCTTCCACGCTACATGGGTGCGGGGGATGCGAGCCAACCCCCCCCCTCCTCTGCGAGATGTGCTCTCCATCCTGCCCCCCGAGAGCCGTTCGTTTACAACTTGCTTTGGAATTCAAGAGTAGAAGAAATATTCGAAGCAACGGTTTCAAAGTTACAAGTGGTAGTCGTGCGGTAGTGGAGAAACTTGTGATGCTTGTGCCTAAAACAGGACCAGTATGACTTAATATTAATTTGATATATTTTAATGCATGTCTTTCCCCTTAATCGGTTTGCAAGAGCAGATATTGTCTTATCATCCACAATAAAGGAATTCGCGTTCTTACACAAATGTTTATTCTGAAAGCACATTTGAACACTCATAGAATCAGACGAGACGCGTGACAAAAAGTACACAAGCTCGGGGTCCAACCACAGTGTCTTAGTAGTCGTGGTCCTTCTCATTGCATGTTGATGAGGTCCATGGGGCGCTTCATCGGCAGAGTCACCTCCAGCTCCCCCCTCTCGCTGAAGAACCGAGCCTTCCCCCCCTGGCTGTGGATCGGATGTGGGAGATGAAGACCCAGTTTGCTGAAGGAGAGGAGAGCGCGTGTCCAATAGTCAGGAAGCCGTTAAGACACCTCCGATTAAAAGGGAACGTCTGGAGACGGGAGCTTTTGGTCGGAACGGCTGTTTTACGGATTAGGAAAAGGAGAGAAAACTTTCAAAGCACGTCTTACTATTTCGGCGTCCGCAGATCAAGGAACTTTTCTTTGACATCCAGGACCACGTCCGTTGCTTCTGTCTCTGGTAGCTTGATCTTCACCTAAGAGAGGGAAGAAGTCAGCATCTTTAATATCGCACACCGTTGGACGGTTTAATCTTGACTTGTATTTGAAGAGGATGCGGATTCCTTCACCCGCATTACGTCGTCAAAAGTCATCAAAGGCTGTTAAAATACATCTATGAGAATCCTCTGGCAGTAGATGTGTGTATACATTACCAGCATGGCTTCACAACACATGGAGGACGGGTCCTTTCTGTTGAGGCCCAAGAACAAGTCCTCTGTCGCCACACTCTGCTTCAGGATTACTTCAAACCTGGATATAAAGAACTGTCGAGTTATTTGACGTCGCATAAAAACAGAACAGCAGTGAGGGAAACTGAGGCGTAATCGTGATGAATAATAAACACGTCAGACGGTTTTGTTCTCCCTTAGAATCAGGGATGGATCACTGAACGGATCTGCAGGGCCCCACTTATGATGTCACTCAAAAGCAACAAATACCCAGGAGGAGACACAACAGTTGCACAAAGAGATGTAAAACGGTTGCAAGAAACAAAAAGATGTGCCGTGACTGTAACTAAGGGGGAAATAACCACAAAGATCAACAACAAACAACTACAACCTGACGCAAAATAACATAAAATAACCACAAAAAGATGCACAAAATGACCACAGAAAGAAATGAGTTTGGATTTTCTGTTTTTCAGGCTAAAATAAACTTGAGAGGTGAGGATGAAAATAAAAATGTTTCCCCCCTTTAAACATCCCCGCACCCTGTGGTGTGTGTGTGTCTGCACGTGGTCTTACTCAGGTGGGGGCCGCGGGTCAGCGGGATCATCGTACTGGGAGCCTTCACCCACCTCCTCCTCGCTCCAGATGTCTTTGCTGTCCTGCTTCCCGTCCCCGGTGGACACTGAACCAACACAATCACACACCGACACACTGATTCTGTTCATCGTGGCGTCTGAATTACAACAAAACAACGTTACATCATGAGTTAAACACAAAGCGCTACCTTCTTTGTCCCTTTTGGGTGGGGGGCCGATGTGTCCGGGACCCAGACCTGCACAAGCAGCCACATTCTGTTGAGACGAACTGATGTTATTGTACAACAACGGAGGCTTGTATGTTTAGCTTCACACGAACTGAATGAACAATCGATCAGAATCTGGGCTGACCAACGGAGACCAATATCTTACTTTATAGTCTTCATCATCACCATCATCCTGCTGAGTTGATAACAAGGTGGAGAGAGCCCTCAGTTGCTCAACGGAGGATGCGCCAAGGGCTTCCATCTAGACTGGATCTAAATTACTTTTAGCTATTTATATACATATGTGTATATATATATATATTCAACATGAAAAAGAAACAATTCAAGTCCCTCAAAACGGTAAAAATGTGTAAAACTATTCTTTAGCACGTTTAGCTGCTGCTACATCATTGAACGTTTGGGCCGTTCCTGTTGACGCGTCTCCCACGGAGACGACCAGGCGTCCCGGTTGCCATGGCAACCGCTGTCAGAGCGACGCAGAAGGAACAAGTGGATGACGGCTTTATAATTTAATAACACGGTAACATGTAAGAAAATGCTTAGTGTATACAAATATGTATCCACAATATGTATGTCAGGCAACGGAGAAAAAACGATACTTCCGGATAGAGTAAAATGTAATTATAAAGTGACAATAAAAAAAATAAAAAGTGAAACGCCATTTATATTTTATAGGTAAATCACTATGGATTTAATCAGTTCATGTGCATGTATCGTGAACATCCTGTGTTTCCATAAAGCACCCCTTAGTTTATATTTCCTAGCGGACTCAAGCGGCCTGAAAGGCGGAAGGATTATCGCTCGGTCCCTCCTCGGACACCGTAGTGAGCGCACGTGTGCGCAGCGGGTTGCGTGTTTGAAGGTGACAGGGGAGAAAGCGCCATGCCGGTCCCCGTACTGGCCGCCTCTCCTTTCGGCGACGAGGAGACCGAGACGAGCCCTCCACTCCTCCGGGACGAGCTGAGCCTGTACGGCGCTCCGCAGCGGGCGGCCCCGCGCACGGAGCCCGAGGCGGGTCAGCTGGAGCAGAGAGTCGCCGCCCTGCGGCAGCTGGCGGGCCCGTACACGGGCTGGTGCCGGGGCGTCTACGACCGGATTAAGCCCAAAGTTCAAGGCGCCGTCGCGGCCGGGAACGACACGTACGCCTACTTGAAGAACCCGCCGGAGGACTTCTATGCCCGGGCGGGAGTCATCGGCTTCACCGGCGTACTGGGAGCGTTTCTCGCCAGAGGCTCCCGGGTGAAGAAGCTCGTCTACCCGGTGTCACTGATGACCGTGAGCGCCTCCCTCTACTACCCGGAGCGCGCCGCGGCCGTCGCGAAGTCGACCGGGGACTCAGTGTACGACCGGGCGGTGCAGAGCTACGCCGCCCTGGAGAGGATGGTGAAGCCTCCGGTCGAAAGCGGGAAGGTCGCGGACCCCGACGACAAACCCTGAGGAGGAAGCCCCTCGTGGCTCCATTTAGCAATAAGAAACCAGCGTGTGGTTGTAATCGGATCTGCGTGACTTCCTCGTGCCCACTTCGCCTGCACCAAAGCCCGCGGAACTCAGGCCGGGCCATGGCTGTCCCTATGGGGGAGGGGGTTTGAATGTATATTTATATAGATCATTAATTAAAAAAAAATGAAAACCAACAGTCATCTTGTATTATATTTTCACTTTAGTCAAGGTTATTTGTTGATTCTAGTCATAATACAAAGAATGTCAATCTTGAAATTTAACTTTGTCAAAGAATTTAGAAAACAGGACGTTTCATTGAGCATGAAACTTTAATGGGATTAACCCATTAGGTGAGTAAATGTCTAATCTGTTAATATAATCATGGATTACTGCCCTGCAATGTCAGACACCATAAAGTTATAAGCCCTCCCTGGTGGCTCTGGGACATTTATTGAAGAAGCCAGATTACATTTGCAATTAAAAAAAAAAAAACTTCATCACGTATATTAGAAGTCTGAGACTAAATTGGATTATTTGTAACAACAATATTACCAAAAGACCACGCCTTGAACCTGAGGGTTAACATGGTATGTCGGAACATTTTTATTCATCTCAGCTCAAAAAAAAAAAAAAAAAAAAGTAAAAAATTAAATATGAATCACTTCCAGAGACCCATCAGAGAAGCACCAGCTTCTCATTCAGAGCGATCTGTGCTTGGGTGAGGTTGGCCAGGTAGGTCACCATCAACAGGTCCTGCAACAAACCAAACAGCACGTTCACATGAATAATGAGTCTGTCAGCTTATGTTCCTTTAACAGTGCTTCACGCTAAAGAGAAAGGACCACGAGGTTGGACAGGCAGCTCATGTTCCTGAGTGTGCAGGGCGAGTGAGCGTTAAAGAGTTAGATAAGGAGAGCGTTAACAAAAGCAAACAAAGCATGATTTTATGCTTCAACGTGTACACTTTACATGTCTTTTAGCTGACACTTTAATCCAAAGTGACGTGCATTTTAACCCATGGTCTACATTTCTGCCTGGGGGGCAATGACGGGTTAGGAGTCTTGCTCAAGGACACTTCAACAGGGCACATGGAGCAGCCTGGATTCAAGCGACCAACCTTGTGGTCCCCCAGCGCACCACGCTACTCCATGCGCCGCCTCCACCCTACACACTCTACAACTAACAGCAACACACTAAATCCAATGAGAACAATAACATGAAATTCTCTAGCTGAGAAAATAACAGATGGAGGAGCTCTTACATTGATGTTGGAATTGAGCATGTTCTCAAAGTCCTCGGCTGAGATGGTGGGCACCTTGTTGACCAGGTCCATCAGGAAGCGACCCACGCTGTTGTCTGCCGCCACTTTGCCAGACTGAGAGGGATCGAACAGCATTAGCTTCACAACCACCATGAAGCCAATTACTTCACAGACGATCTTCAGAGACTTGCTTTGTCATTTACTACACATGGAATCTATGTACCAAGCACATCTGAATTGACTCACCAGCACGTCGTCAATGTATGCCAGCATGGTGGTCAGCATGTCCTGGAGCCTGGCTGCAGAGCAGCCCACCTGGGACAGATCAGAGGTGAGGCCCTTGGTGCGATTCGGAAGTATACGCGTCCGCTGCAGAAGGTCCACTGCAACAAACAGTAGGGATTGTTAAAGAGTACAATTACAAGAACATTAAACACATCTAACTAACTGGAAATGCACATCATTAGAGGCCTAGAGTTTGTCAGCTTCTGGAACGATGTCATGTGACGAGGAACAACCAGTCACAGGGAGCAGAAATCCTTTTATTCTTTGGCGAGAAGTTCATCATTTTAGTGCAGACTTACCATCTGCTCAACGTGCTGCCACCTTTTGGTTGAAAGGTCTCTACTGACCCGGAAATCCATTTGTCTTAGTTTAGTCAGTGAAGCCTGATGTTATCATTGCTGTGGCATGGCACAGGTTTTGGTTGCTAAGTAATGGCGAGTCAACAATAGCGCAGCACCCCCCCCCCCCACAGCACCTGGCGTAGAGGGATGAAAACAGCATATCTAGTGCGTTTGCCGCTTACGGCATTAACTACATTTCTACACATTCACACCATTAAGTTATTGGGAACTACACTGAAATGTTTGTCCCCTCTGACAAAAAATAAAACACTGAGATAACATTTATTTAGTTAGCAAGCAATCTTCATTCATTGAGGGTCGTCTTACCGCCTATCCTCTCAGTGTCAAAGTAGACATACTTGACAGTCAGCGGGGTGAACATCACACCAACGGTCTTTCCAGGCACACCCATCTGCGCACTGTGTGGGAGATGGACAACACACCGTCTCAACCTGTACCCGATCACACGGCAACAAAAACAGTTTGACAGAAAGACCCTCCGACCTGACGTAGGCGCGGATGCTCATCTTGCCACTCTGCAGCGCCGTATCCATCGTCAGGTGAATGGGGTTGGTGGCCTCCCGGCTGTAGTACTCGTGGATGAGCACCGAGTGCTCTGTGATGTCGAAGCCGGTGGCGTACCTGTACCAAAGATGCCACAGGGGTAAGATTCCTCTTCTCGGTTTCAATCTGGGACATTTCCAAATATGTAGAACTTGACGCACCATCCGATGATGACCTCAGTGGGAGACACCCTCTTGTGGAGCTCGTACATGTTCTTAGCAAACTCCATGTCCACAGCAACCTGTCAGCAAAGGATCAAGTTTCTTTACAAAACATCGTCCCCCTTTGACAATGTGAGGCCACCATCTAGGTTAACAAGGTGTTAGCGTCAACCTCAACCGGGATCAAGTTTCTTCACTACTGATAAACAGAACCAGTCAAGGATTGGACAGATTTTTCATTCAATGAGAAAGTGTGTCTATATACATATTTTGGAGTTTGTTCAAACAGTTTCATAAAATACTGCTAAAAGTAAGTTTACTCATTATACAGAAGACCTTTTTTGAATAATATTATACAATTGGACAATTAAAGATGCATTAATGAGTTCATCACTTACATTTTGCAACTGTTAAAGGCGGGGGAACATTTAATCAAGGTATACAACATCAAAGTTTATTTGTCTTTTTTTTTTACGAGAATAGCATTATTTGTCAACCACAAAATTGTAATTAGGTACATTATAAGAGTAGCCTAAATGTACGTTACAATGCACTTCATTGATAGCCTCTTTAATATCTGTAAGTGAAACAGTTTTAAAATGTCTGACAGAGAGTTAAGGGGGAGATGCACCCAGAACCTCACATTCGGAGTTCTTAGTTCGGGACCTTTAAAAATATTTAACAACTCTCTTACCTCTTGTGACTGTATGCGGTTCGCAAATGTCAGTGAATTGACAGTTTAAGTATTACAACTTTCCGTTAAATCTGGCAAAAATAGGGTTACGTTTTCAGAAGAGACGACAACGTTCGGTCTGTGAAAAGAAGGAGTTAAAGAACATACCTCATCTTCAGACTCATTGTGGGGGACAGAGAAGCAGTTGGTCACCTCGATGGAGTGCTTGTCAACAGTTCCTGGAAAAGGACAAACGTTAGAAGTTAGCCTTTTGAAAAAATGAGCTAACCGTTTAGCTAGCAAACAAGAGGGTACACGGGAGACTAAAGTCTTGACGACCACAAACACCGGCAAACACCAACGGTCGGTACTGGTTGTTACATGTCATAGTCGTAAAACAAATATATCAGAAAGGTTCGACTGAGCAGATCCATTTCTGTTCCCACCCGTGTTAACAACAACCAGCTGTTAAACGAGCTAGCTAGCTAGCTACAGGCGTGAACCGGGCCGACATGCGTTAGCAGGGAAGCTAACACTAGCCAGCTAGCCCCGCGAGCCCGTTTTATTCACACAACGGTCCACGCGTCGAAAATATCTCGACTGTCCGCTCACCCAACAGGGTCCCGATCACACGACTCGCTCCCTCATTTCTCCGCTCGTAAGAGTCGCAGATAGAAGCGAGAACGACGGGGTGAATTTTCACCACTGGCCCGGACACCGACATCTTGGAAAAGAGGGACTGACGCCCGGCGTCGGTGAACAGATATACCACCACCTAGTGGCCGGCGGCCGAACGGCGCCTCTCAGTATAACGCTAATTAAAACCAAGTCACTGACACCGGGGATAATTTAATGTTTGTCAGCGTCGGATATCAAGAGAAGTCATTTTAATAGGGAAAACATAGGATATTGAACCAAAAATAAATATTCATATATTTGTATTAAAACTAAACCATCGAAGTGAGCTAATACACCGTCATTCTGACCAGACATTAAATACAATGCATTTAGTATATTGCATTTGCCTTTGCATCGTTCTCTGAAGGTGGGAGATGGCTCTGTTGTTGTAATGGGAGGCATGATGAGGCAGGCTGATGACAGCATCCTCCACCGCTCAGCGGCTCCACACCTGACCGACTCCATCAGATGCACAGATGATGGAGCTCTCTGCGCTGCCGGGTTATCATCCCGTCGCCACCATTTCGCATGTCCACTGCCCGACACATGTCCTACAAAGGCCGCTCTAATCTCACCCTCACTGTTTATTTTTGCCGGGGATTTTTTTGTTGTGTGTGTGTGTGTGTTTTTTTTTTCACGGTCGTTCAGCGGACGCTGCGTCTTCCGTGTATTGTGCCGAGCGGTCGGATCGAGGTGGTCTTTGTTTTTCCTTCACCCCCCCCCCCCACCACACCACCACCCCCTCCCGTGACATCGGACAGGAGCAGACGGACGCTGCGGCGCTGGTAAACACCAGAAATGGGTGCCATCGATCCGAGGACGCCAGTCGCGGTTCGCGCTCGGAGCGGATTTTCCTTTTTCTTACGATAAAGCGTCCCGCCGGTGTCCCGCGTCCCCGGCTGCACTGAGCAGGTAAGACCCGGATCGTTCCTCAGCGATCCTCACGCAGCCTCTGATCTGAGAGCCTATTTGCACTCCATCCATCCATCCATCCATCCACCCATCCATCCATCCATCAGGCGTAGTGCGTCATCTGGATTGTCCCCGTCGGTCTCCTTCTGGCGCGCGTCCCACCAATTGTCCAAACGGACGCGTATGCACTCAAGAGCCCGTTTTACTGGGCCACTAAAGGTCAGAGAGACACGTCCCGGTGTCCACAAGCGTACAGTGTTTACGTTTGCCTTATTTATATGCCACTTATGTAAGAAATCCCAGCAGGCCTGCAGCATGAAGCAGCCGCATTTAACAAAGCAGTAAGTGCACTTACACAACACACACACACACACACAACACACACACACACTTAGCTCAAGGCGCTTTATGAAACATGCTAAATGCTGGAAGTGGCTCGACTACGCACATGACAAAGTGCTGCAGGATCGCCAGAGAAACCGATCCACTCTTCCGTCACCTGTCGTTTCAAAGGTGCAAAACTAGCCTCAGACCTTTAGCCTCCTCGTTGTGCTGTTGAGGAAAGGAGTGAAGAGGGGGAAACAGGTAGAGGAAGCAGGAAGTGAGATCTGCGCGGTGAGCAGAAGCTACAGGCCCCAGCTGTTAAGGTCCCGGTGAAATAAAGCTGTCTCTTGAGAGAGTTTAGGTCCCATTTCTTTCAAAAAGTCACTCGTCGGTGAATTAGTGCGCGACGGCAGAAGAACTCATCGAGTTCACGGCTTCATGTGATCATTGTGTCCTTCTCCTGTGTTCCAGGCTTCAGTCAAGCAAACAAATGATCCAATCAATAGCCTTTGGACAGAGGCTGCCATAGGGAGGACATCAATAACCCGCTAATACACCTGACACACACACACACACGCGCACACACACACGCACACACGCACGCACGCACGCACACAGGCCATGGCGCTGGAGAAGTCGGTCATCGCCGCACGCCCGGACTCCCTCTCGCTCCCCGTGGAGGAGAAGGGGGGAGGGGGCGGGGAAGAGGCGGAGGCCTCCGCCGAGGCCGGGGTCTTCGACCTGTCGGAGGAGCCGGGCCCCGTCGTCGCCGCCGACTCGGCGACTCCGCCCTTGGCCAAGGTCAGAAAGTCCTTCCAGAACAAGCTGCTGGAGCGCGAGGCCAAAGCCAACGAGCCCAGGACGAAGACCCAGGGGACGGAGAAGGAGAGGGGGAGATTCGGCTGGGGTGAGAGACGGACTCCCTTTCCCTCTTTCTGCATAACGGCGATGAATGTTTAGGAGACGCTCAGTTTGCGTGTTTCAAAGGGCGAGAACCTCACTTTAGTCGCCAGGACATCCGCAGGCGGGGGGGGGGGGGCTTTAACTTCACACCTCGCGTCTTGAGGGGAGGAGTCAGACGCAGGCTGATTGAGCCCCTGGGAACCTGCCGGAGGCCCGTCTTCACGCCCGGGTTTAGGATTGTAGAACTGCTGATTGTAGACGCTTCTCCTCTGTCCCCCCCCCCCGCGCCCCCTCGCCAGGCCGGACCCGACGTAAGCGCCAGCGCTACGTGGAGAAGAACGGTCGCTGCAACGTGTCGCACGGTAACATGCGGGAGACCTACCGCTACCTGACCGACATCTTCACCACGCTGGTGGACCTCAACTGGCGCTGCTCGCTCTTCGTCTTCGTCATGGCCTACGCCGTCACGTGGCTCTTCTTCGGGGCCATCTGGTACCTCATAGCCTACTGCAGGTAAGCGAGGCGGCGGAAGAACCTTGGGTTGGGTTCGTCACGAGTGCCTGAAGAACGAGTGAGATCTTGGGTCGCAGCTTTAAAATGCGCTCCACACTTAGTGGAAACATCTGTATGATGAAGAACAGGACGTTCCTTAGCTGTGTGCTTTCTACTCTACTTAAATCGTTCACTTTTCTTTGGTATTGTTACCACTCTTATACCTGCACGATAAAGATAAAGCTGCACCAAGGAGAAGTCATTCAGCTTTGTTTATCCCAGACAAATACTGGCCTCATTCAGAGCAAGGCTAGCAGTTTCCCCCCGTTTCCAGTCTTTGTGCTAAGCTAGGCTAACCTATCTTTTTTTTTGTTGAAAGGCTGATGTCAGAGAGGTATCGATCGTCTCAGCAAACTCAAGGGAAGAAAAGGCAAATGTCACATTTCCTAAAAAATGTGCATTCATCACTGCACAATCGCCTAAAGATGGAGGAGCACCACCTCTCAGACATCTTCCCAAAAACGAAGCCGTAGCGCCTCCGGGCCCAAACAGAAAAGCAGATGACGAAGCAGCATTAACGTCACAGCGTGTCTCGTCGTTGTGACTTAGCTCCCCGGGACGAGATGTGTCGCTCTAATTAGCTAACGTTTCCCCCCCCCCCCCGTGAAAAAAGCGTGACCTCTTTGCATAAACTACAGGCCAACTTGAGCCGTGCCAGAGAGCTGTCGGTGTTATTGCAATCCCCCCCCGGTACCGACGCGGGTCAATAAAAGTCATATATTATGTAGACTACTTAACACCACTTTCATTAAGGAGCTCTCCCCCCCTCTGGCCGAGCTGTGTTAATCAGGACCATTATCCGCCGTAGCGGGTCGTTAGGAAGAAGAATCTGCACCGGTCCGGTAGACCGGCACGGGGAAGAAGTGGGTTTCTGCAGCAAGAGGATTAATAACGGTAGTGGGCGTGAGGATTACTTCCTTCTCCCTATCGGATTCAGCTGAAAGGATGATTTTAAATGTTAATGGGGGAGAAGTTGAATCGTCAAATATTTCTTCACCTCCAGTCTAAGAATAGAACTCTTGTCGCTTTCTGTCGTCTATTTTTGAACTGCACTCACTTTGTCATCACCCTCCCACCTTTTCTCACATATTACCCCCCCCCCCCCCCACCCTCTCAGGGGCGATCTGGACCACCTGGGGGACGAGACGTGGACGCCGTGCGTCAACAATGTCAACGGCTTCATCTCGGCCTTCCTCTTCTCCATCGAGACGGAGACCACCATCGGCTACGGCCACCGCGTCATCACGGACCAGTGCCCCGTGGGCACCATGCTGCTGCTGCTGCAGGCCATACTGGGCTCCATGGTCAACGCCTTCATGGTGAGGGGGGGGGGGGGCTTCAGTTAGGAAACCTGAAAATGAATATCAATTTTACACATAGAAATGTGCTGGTGGAGCTTGAGTTTTCCCGAGTCAGCAGTCTTTGGATGAGCATGAATCCTCATCCCCCCCCCCCCACCTCCACCCACCCCCTCCCTCCCTCCAGGTCGGCTGCATGTTTGTGAAGATCTCGCAGCCCAACAAGCGGGCGGAGACGCTGGTGTTCTCCAAGCACGCCGTCATCTCGCTGAGGGACGACAAGCTGTGCCTGATGTTCCGGGTGGGCGACCTGCGCAGCTCGCACATCGTGGGGGCCAACATGAGGGCCAAGCTCATCAAGTCCAAGCAGACGCAGGAGGGTGAGACGGCTTCTTCTGCACCGTGTGTGTGTGTGTGTGGTGGTGGTGGTGGTGGGGGGGGGGGCACTGCAGCACCCGCAGCTTCTACTTGATGCTTCGGTTGTGCAGCTACGACCCAATCAGAGGGATTTATTGATAAAATCACTCTCCTCCTCCGCTCCATTTCCTCACATTCTACTGTGACGCCCCCCCTCAATTCCCCCCCCCCCCCAGGCGAGTTCATCCCGCTGGACCAGACGGACATCAGCGTGGGCTTTGAGACGGGCGACGACCGCCTCTTCCTGGTCTCCCCGCTGGTGATCTCGCACGAGATCGACCTGCACTCGCCCTTCTGGGACATGTCGCAGTCGCAGCTGGGGAAGGAGGACTTTGAGATCGTGGTGATCCTGGAGGGGATGGTGGAGGCCACCGGTGAGGACGGCGCCAAACGTAGCTACGAAGCGAAGCTAAAAATCCCCCCCCCCCGTGTGTGTGACAGTTGGAGGGCGTCCAGGCGGCGTGAGGGAAACACGGCGGTATTTTAAGGGTTGGAATCCGTCTACACAGGAGAGACGGGAGGAGGAAATGTGTGCAGTTTGAACAGCGCCGTGCGGTGAATGATGAATGGAAAGTGACAAAAATAAATGTGGCTATATTTCAGTTACAAGCATAAAAAAAAAGAAAGAAAAAACATTAACAATGTTTTATCACCTTAAAGGCTCTCGGTGATTTGTTTTTAGATTTTTTTTAAAAAAGGGTTACAAAGTAAAACCATCTGACAGGATTGTTGTGTGGGGAATAATGCCTTTCAATTTAATTTGACTGTAAAGTTGTAATGGCCTCTATGATGTAAATGCATTGTTTGGCCCCAACAACAAGTATTGCGCATTAGGAAGATTAATCTGGCGGATGCACACGACAGTCTGATACAAACCGTCCCCGTTTCACAGGAAGCCTCCAAAGCTGTCCATCAGAAAATGAAATATCAAAGGACGTCGCCGTTCATTCCTGCTATTTGTTGTTGCGAGAGCCCTCCATCTCTTCCCCCCGTCCTCTGGGGCGAGCTTTGAGAGCCTCGTGATGCCGCGATTACAGGGGAAATATTCACGTATTTAGATGCAGATACAGGATATCGGAGTGAAAGTGAAAGTGTAACGGGAGCAGGGGGACGGCTCCGTGTCCTGCTGCCGCTACTGTTAAGGAGCGACCTCCTAAAACACGTTACAAGTGTGGAGAGACACTTGCAACGTGTAGAAAACACGCACCGCATAAACAAATTATTCATCAACACATTATACAGAGGAGCACGAGTGTTCATGTGCAGCCACGGTCTCACACGGGCTTTTTCTTTCCCCCGTGTGTCAGGGATGACGTGCCAGGCGAGGAGCTCCTATCTCGCCGAGGAGGTCATGTGGGGTCACAGGTTCAGCCCCATGATGCTGCTGGCAGAGGGCTTCTTCGACATCGACTACGGAGCCTTTCATCACACGTTCGAGGTCAGGCCTTTGGGAGGACTTTTGCGCTATTCGTCGTTTCATGTCTCTCCGTGGGCACAAAGCGGCTCTAAACCCTTTTTTTTTTTTAAATGTCCTCGTCAATGTTAACGCTGTCGGGACATTTTCCACTGCGCGTAAACACAAAGACCGACTGCGAGTGTTTGAGTAAGTTGTCCCTATTCCTGTCTCCGCCCACGTGTCCATCTGAATTCTCACGCTCGTCCTCACGGGGGATGTTGAGAGGCATTCTGGGAAATACCGGAAGTCGAGCTGCAGTATTTACCGCAGCGTGCGCCGACACATACATAAGAACACAGCAAAAGAAGCATGTTTGACCTCTTCCAAACCTCCTTTCGTCTTCTGTGGGGGGGGGGGGGGGGGGGGGGGCTGATCTCCAGAGCAGGTTCTCCTCGGCCTTGTCGGCGATGCAGGTGGAGGAGGAGGAGGAGGAGGAGGAGGGTCTTGACAAACCTTAAAAGGACTACTTTTCTTTCCTGGGGAAATAATGCAATAATATGTTTTCTCGCCGAAGCAGATGGATGACGCTCTCGTGTCCGATAGCGCCGTTTAGAAGGTGGTGAAATCTCTGCAGCGGGGGCAGCGACCTCCTGCGGTTAGATCCGCTGCGCGTGTCCCTCGGGGCAGCAGGTCGCTCGTTAAACAGAACGCAATCTGGACTCAAAGTGCGACGGGTCGTGTTTTGTCGCTTCGGGGAATCGTGCCGCGGAGAATCTTAGATTTCTGCTACATCGCTGTCAAACGGGCACAAACGGGCCTTCGTTCTGGCCGCCATAGCAACGCTAATCCCTCTCGCCACCCGCTCCGTTCCCCCCCCCCACAGGTGGACACGCCCCCCTGCTCGGCGCGGGAGCTGTCGTTGGCCGCGGCCCGGCTGGACGCCCACCTCTACTGGTCCATCTCCAGCAGGCTGGACGAGGAGCCCACGCTGACCAACCAGGCGGCCGAGCGGCCGGACAGCGGCCGGCGGGGGGGGGAGGGGGGGGAGCCCATCTTCATCGTGGGGGAGATGACGGACATCCAGGAGCAGACGGGGCTGGGCGAGCTCAACGGCTGCGTCGCCACCGACCCGTCGGAGTCGGAGGCCTAGAGGGGCGGACAATGTTTACAGGGACCTTCAGACCTCCAGCCCCCCCGCCCCCCCCCCACCGCCAGAGGTTTTTCTTTCAAGGTTCCACTCCAGCTCCACAGAACATGCCATATCTCCTGTTACCACGTGACGGCGTCTATTTCCTGATCTTTTGTCTATTACTCCTCCGTTGACCTTTTATCTCTTCTTGTTAGCTCCGATCACTTCTTGCCTACATCTACATTTTATTAGACAGAACTGTGCTTTAGTTGAGAGTCAACAGTAGTTTCTCCCGTGGACCATCGGCGGAATGACACGGGTTGTTCATTTAATTAAAAAAAAAAAAAAAGTGCCGTGCGTAGATGCTTTTTATCTTCACCTGCGCATGAACATCACTATGATGACGTCCAAGTAGAGATGGAACTGTTGTGACCCTAAAGTTCCTTCAGTCTCGTCTCCGGTAGGAAAAACTCCATTTGGGATCAAACCATCATGTGGTGCTAGAAACAAATGCTTATCAATCTATATTTGGCTGAAGAAAAATAAAAAGACGATAAAAGTAGCCAGAGGGGAACGGAGCTGGTTTCCTGTCCAGTTTGTTGTCTTGTTTTTGTTTGTTTGTTTTGAAGTAGGCTTGTGTTGAGGGACTTCTCAGTAGTCAGCGCACCTCCTGCAAAGGGGGCGACGGGCCGGAGCACCAGCGCAGAGCGAAGAAAGGAATTTCAAACATCGCTTTAAATGTCGTCCACATTTGGAACAGTTTCCCTCTTCAAAGAAAAGAATCATAAGAAAACCCTTTAAAACAACAAAGTCACACAATGAGACAAACAAAGCCATCAAACTCCTGTTTTTATGGCTCTGAAGAGAGAAAAGATAAGCGCCTTAATTTCCCATCACAAAAGGGTGTGGTCTGGCGGAAATATTTTGAATGTAGGGTTGAATTATTTGACGTCTTTCAGCTGCTCCTGTGTGCACTACTCCTCAAAGTACACGGACTGTGTACAAGTACCTCACACAATCCCACTTCGAAAAGGGGGGCCTGGACTAAGAGACAGAGACTCACATTCCTGACTGCTCTCTCAGATTAAAGTGACCAGGATATCCGTCTACCGCCTTTCACCTGTGTGCACATGTATACACACACACATATATACGTGTATAATATACACGTATATATGTGTGTGTATATGCAGCACAGCGATGACCTGTCTTCTGTTCCCAGTCGGGTAGAAATGAAAAGCACAACAGAGTCCTGCTGCGTTTAGTCCTGCTTCTGCTGCTGTGTGGATACGTGGCCATTTTTACTCAATGTTTCTAACATGTAACACAACACATCAACTAGGGTTAATAAACTGCAGTATATTACAGAAGGATTGTCATACTGTACTTCATTACTTCGGATGGATTATTGTACTTTTTACCTCTCTACATTTTAAAGTTATAGTCGTAGCTATAATAGTTGAATTATTATTAAACTACGCAATATTATACATGACTCCCACTAGCTACATCATAAAATGCAGAAATACATTAATCAGTTGTAATAACATAATGTGTATATAATATTATCACAGGGACAATGGTGATGAAGTATAAATTGTTGTTTTTCTTCTTTAAATAAGTACGATTTCATCACTGTATTAAGATAGAGAAAATGAATTATTGGTCAGTTTTAGAAAACCGACCAAATGTAATTTCTGCTGTTGAAAGTGACGAATTAATGAACTGATTCACAAATGAAGAGCGACAGGTCGTTAGAATACTAAAGAGACGACACAGTAGTACACAAGTTATCCTGTTAGAATGTAAAGAAGGCCTCCACCAAATTACTTCAATTCACGTATTTGTATGTTTTGTTGTACAGTACAGAATTAAAACAAGAGAAGTGCATTGGTTAAAGATAGTTTACTTGAGTAAAAGTACACAGTAAATACAATAAAAAGTACTGTATTACTTTTTAAAAGTTGAACTACATACTTGAGGAATAGAAGTACTATTTGTTTTCCAGAATGGCCCATTTTAGTTATTATTATATAGTATATCAAGTATTGATGTATTCAGATAAAAACATTTTAGAAGCAGAATATGTAAAAACTATAGCATTCACATACATCTACTTTCGTAAAAACGATATATATATTTATATACTAGCGTTCAATATTGAACAATTACGTAAACCTCAAACTGCACTTGAGTTCCTTTCTTGAAAGGTCGTAATTTAGATCAATATATTTAGAAGCCAACAACGTGTTTATGATCTATTTCTTGATGTATCAGAGTGTGATGAAAAGCGGAATGTTTGCTCAGCCACAATGTTAAACTGCATTACCCCCCCCCACACCCCCCCAACCCTCCCCACCCCCTCCTCATTTTGTACAATAAATTACTGATGGTTACTACTTGACTAATGGCCCATATTGAAGACATATATCAAAGCCCCGCAGTATGCTGTGTCTCATTACAAATTCCAGGCCGGGATCTCAGCCCCAGGAGAAGTCAGCATATTTGGTTACTAGGCAGAATCGTGCCTTTGAAAAAAAAAAAAAAAAAAAAGGAAAAAAAGAAACAAACATGAAATGTCTTTCTCTGACTTGGCTGCTAGATGGCGTTGAAGATCCCGAGCATCTCCCTGCAGCCAGTCAGCCCGATTGGTGTGTTCTGAGATGGGGTCCCCTCTCAGCTGTCTCCTAGGCAACCGGGACTGGGGACAGGGAGAGGGCAGAACGTGTGTGTGTGTGTGTGTGTGTGTGTGTGTCTGATCTGGACCCTCACAAGTGATGGGGGAGTTTAGGGGGATTGTCAGAGAGTTGATGTGACCTCATAGTTTGGTATTAGTGGACGAGTGGACGAGTGACCTTCAGCTGCAAAGCAACCGACGCCCCTTGACATTGAAGTCGTGAAGGATAACCAGGTGTTTTTTGTATCGACATAGATGGAGTTTGAGTTCAGGTATCTGAACGGGTCCGACGACGTCTATGGTGAGAACCAGTAGGTCCTCAACGCAATGCTGGAAGCGTCTCCGGGGGGGTCTGACGGCCGCCTTCGCCTCACGCTGAGCGAGACGTCGTAACCCGGGATCAGACGTGCGATGTTGGGGAGTGAAAAGCCGGTGATTTTCGGGCTTGAACCCCGCCAGCCGCTTCCGAGGCGTAATTACGATTTTAATGATAGGCTGTTTTGCGTGATCCCTGCTGAGCCCAAATCAACGTTTCTCTGTCATGACGGTCTCGTTGCACAGTGGAACATGTTAAAAATAGAAGAAATCCTCTGCATCACACCGGTCCGTCGCTTACTTGATTCTCAGCCAAACGAAGTGAGAATCATTATAATAACACAATAACACACCAAACATTGTAGTTCAAGGCCGCTCAAATCAATATTTTGTCACTAACAGTGGATTGAATGGCTGCGCTGTGTGAAATGAATCTTTTATTGTGATGAAGAGAGTTTTTTTTATCATCGGCGCTACGGAGCGTTTTGGCCTCATTGACTCCCTCGGCTCTCATCGGTGTTACTTTAAAGCTGCGATAAATCGGCCGTGAGCAAACAAACCGAACTACTGACCGGGGCCGCCTCGTAGTGGTGACGCTTCACGTCGGCGATGCGGCCACTGAACAGCTTGAGGGGCAGCGGACGCCCGGCGGCGGCGGCTCGGGCTCGCTAGGTCGCTCCGGCGCCAGCTGTCGCCAACAGCAACAGAGGACGCGGGAAACCCCTTTTTAAACGCTCGCCTTCAATTTACAACGTGTGGGCATCTGTGTTTATTATCCACCAGCCATAAGCTGACACACCTGTCGCTCTGAAAGGGTTGTGATCCAGTTGGAAATGTGTGGAACTCGAATGCGACGTGCGACAACCAGACATTTGGATTTACAGTTTCGACTGAATGTTTGAAGCTCACGAAAAACACAAATGTGTAAAGTAGAAGTAAATTAGAACATAAATGTGAGATCAATATATCTAATTCGTATATAAATCTGTATAGCAAAAGCAAATCTGACCGATTGGGGAAAATACTTCCAGAGGGTCGGGGCTAAAACCCAAAAGACGCGTTGACCTTTTGTCTTTGCGTTGGTGCTGAGACGGAGGAAAGGCTGAGGTTAGAGGCACGGGGGGGGGGTCAGTGTCTTATATGTAATTACCAGGCAGTTCTAATTGACTTCGTATGCGAGTAACTTCCATTGTATTGTATTGGACTGATTCTTTTTCCTGCTGCATCTCGTTTCCTTGCTGCACTGCATGATCCGCTAGGCTCCGCCCACTCCATCGGCAACATGGCCGCCAACCTTCCTCAAATCTCAAAAAGCGATGGGAAAAACACGCGGCAACCCCCTCCTGTGTGCGCGATGACTTCAATCTCAAGTGACATATTCACCTCCTGGAAACGGATGCTCGGCGCAGTCAAAGCAGCAATTGTTTTGAAAACAAAACCTCCAAACCATATTTTTCTCCAAATGGTGCAAACAGAAGTAGCCCCCCCCCCCCCCCCCCCACACACACACACTTCCACACGTCTCGTACAGCTCTTTCTTTCGTGTTTACGGGACCTCGACTCGTTGAGCGGAGCCGATGGAGGCGTCCGACCCCGGCAGCAGGCTAAAAGGCCACGCGGCTACGGCTCGTCGCCATGGTGACGGCTCTGCGTTCAGCAGGTATTGCTCAAAGTGACCAGACATCACGAGCTTATTGTAGCTCTGTGGACCCAAGTTGACTCCGGGGGGGGGGCTTTTTCTCTGACGGGTTCACGAAGCACTGCTCGCACGTGGGCAGTTAAACCCGCTTGCGAAAAAGTGAAGGCCCCTTGTAGGGTCAGGCTTTAGCGCCGGGGGTCACCCGTAGGCGGACGTCACTCCTTCCGAACGAGGGATCCCTCAGAGTGCAGCATGTGACAGTTGGCGCGGGAAGGACCGAGTCCCCGGCACATTTAATTAGCCAAGCTGTCTTGGCATTGAATGGGAGGAGGGAGGGAGGGGGACACACACACACACACAGTGACGAGTCATCAACATCCCCAAGGGCGCGGCGCTGCCCGCTGCCACGCCGCACGTCCAAAAAAGTTCAAGAGGATGGGAAAAGAGACGCATGGGCGTCGATGTGGACACCCGTTCAGAGGGGGGGGGGGGTGTGTTCCCTCCCAGGTTTTCGTGCACCGATCAAGATGAGCAGACCTCGCTGCTTTGGCACAGAGACCATTCCAGTCCATATGCCAGATTGAATCAAATTAAAAAAAACGAAATCGGGTGAAAAAAAAAAAAAAAAAAGACTGTTGCTATATGAAAAAAAAAGAAGCGAAGTTAGGCGAAACACTTTGGAAGAAACCATTGTGACATCCCTCTCTGCGAGCTGCATGCGTGAGAGGGAGCCCACCCCACCTCAGCTGTAGCGAGGAGCCCAGCAGGCAGCCAGCAACCAGCGCGTCTCCGCCCACCAATGGGCGTGCTCGGCTCGGGCTCTGCGCGCCGCTCAGTCTCAGCAGGGACCGCTGAGCGCAGGGGCGACTGCGACGGCCGCGCCAAGCATCTTCCCAGGTATGCGTCTCTCTGCTATACGCCCTTGTTTCCGATATGTGCATGCGATGCCACGGCATCCCGCCGCATGCACCCCTCCCCGCCCCCCTCCACCCCTCCACGCGCTCTGCACAATCCGGCGCCTTTCTAGGGAGGGGTCGCTGAACCTTTATTTTATTTTGGGGTTTTTTTTTTAATTCCCCCTGTGGGTCACGCAGCGCCGGGGCAGCGGGGTAAACACTCACAGTGAAGACGCATCTGCGTTTAACCCCCCCCCCCCCCCCCACCCTCCTCGTTAACCGCGCGTCAACTTAGACGCACGCACCCACACCTCAAAACGTTCGCCCTTCGACAGATCCGCGAGGCGGGGATGTGCGCCCGCTGCTGCGCTGCATTTATTGGGGGGGCTGGCGGGGGGGGGGGGGGGGGGGGTTACGATTTCTTGATTATTATGTTTTTTTGCAACGCGGCTATGCATTTGGTTTTCGTGAAAACATGACCGCAGCTGACTATGTGCTCAACTTGCAGCGCGTGCAGGTGGAGGGTGTGTGTGTTTTTTTTACTGGTAGGCGCGTGGACTTGCGGGTTTTGGGCGAAGCAGGTATCTGGAGCCGATTGGGAGAGGAAAAAATAAATAATTCCCCCCAGCCGTCAATTTTCTGTAGGCTGTGCCATTTCACACTGCGGTCGGCTATAGCGCGCCTGCGGTGCAGGTCGCACTGTGTGCATGTGTGCATGCACACGGGCACATAGATCCCTACGAAGCGCGATGCATCATTGATGGCCGTGTGTTATGATACAACGGATCCGTTTCACATCATCATTCATTCATCCAGCAAGTGATGCCCGAGGTCTTGCTGTAAAACGGGCTGCGGTCGGTGCGGATGGAGAGCTCTGATCTCGCTGTCACTAGGTAGGATGGAGGTGCACTCCCTCGGCAGTTAGGGTGGTGCTGCCTCTGCTAGTGCTGATGTGGTACAGTGGCCACTACCTGTGCATGCAGCAGCGAGGCCTGGCTGTATGTTGGGGTGGGGAGGGGGAGAGGGGGGGGGGCAATTAAACTAAACCTCTGAAAGTTTACAATAAACCAGATTCGACTTGCACAGGCAAAGTTGTTGTTTGTTTCCTGGGGGGGGGGCAGCAAACGGGAAAGTGATTAAAAAAGGGAGCATTAAATATGGGCCAATGGGTGACCTCGACAGCAACTTTTACAGCAGCCCACCTCGCCGTCGGTTGTCTTCACGTGCACTAAATCATCAAAGTCGTGCGTGTGAGAATGTGTCTGCGTAGTAATTATTAATGCTACTTTTGTTGTTGCTATGCAAAAAAAAAGGAGGAAAAAAAGGGGCTACATTTTCCACTGCAATCATTTGAAGCTGTGACCTTGTCAAAGAGGGGCACCGTGTGTGTGTGTGTGTGTGTGGCTTCACTCTGGTTCCCTATGATCGAACTCTGCATTACTTACATAGGAGGCTACTTTTCCACACTGGTCTTGAACATCTCGGATTTGGCTCGTTCAAGAAGCCCTTTGGGGTTGATTTTTGCTGCATTCGCCTGTTGGGTCCACTTTAAGAGACAGGAATAGTTGGAGGACTTAGACATCAAGAGCCCCCACTTGAATGTGCTGTTCCCCCCCCCCCCCCCCCCCCCCCCCAATGTTGTGTTCGTGTTACCTGGGCATTTATGAAATGGCTGTTTCCCCCCTGTGGTCCCGTGGAGGGTCTCTGTTGAGCCTTTGTACATGTGGAAAGCATCAATGACCTCCAGGCTGCTCCCAGGCCGGGGGCCACTCCCCACTGCAAAGTGGCTAAAGTTATGGAGTGAGAAATGTTAAGGTCACCTTAAGGTCAAGAGGAGGGAGTCTTTTCACTAAGTCATCTGAACAAAATGGTCCTTAATTATACTATTTTTTCTCCATCATTGTTGTAAACGGAGCATTTCTTTGCCTTTATCTTTTCAAACTGCAACACAAAAGAAAAATAATCAGCGGCTTTTTGGATTTTCAATTAATTTTAATGGAAAATATTGGTTTGTTCCAGGTTCTCAAATCTGTTTGTATCTGTGTCATATAAGTTATTAAATAAAATATGCCTCTGTTTGGGAGGTGAACAGTGAATCACTCATTGTGACAATAATTGGCCAATAAATAGATTTTGAGGTTAAGAAATGTCCAGTTAAACTCCATCCTTTTATTATTACTCTAGTATTATGTTATGTTTAATTTAACACCTTTTTTCTGTGTGTGTTTTCTGTATTTCAATGTCTTTTTTTAATTTAGCGTTTAGTATAAAACCGTTTTTTTAAAACTTTTGGTTTACATTACAAACATTTTAAAAGCGACTATCATCTTACTACGTTGTGTTGTCCTATCCTTAATTATGAATTGCATATAAAACAAGAGACCATTCCTTCCTGTATGCGTGTTAATGTGCATGCATAAGGACATTGTAATTTAAATGTAAAAGTTAGTTATTAAGATCCCACTTGTTGCTCCTCGTAAACAAACTACTTGAAAGCAGAAGCAGAAGACCTCAGGTTCTCTGCCCTGATGAACCTCCTGCTCTTTGGTACCACTCGATGGTCATTGGGTCTCACATGATCCCGACCCGGTTTGTGATCTGTGTTGCAGGTATCTGTAAGTTTCTTTTAACCCTCTTTAAATGACACCTACAGAGTAGAAGTGAACCCGCGGGACACTGTTCATGTTATTAGCCCAAACGCTGACGCCGGCAAAGCCTTTGATCAGCGTGTTCCTGTTGGTTCTGTTAGTCATAAACCATCCGCTGTCATCTGCAGGCGGGACGGACTGTTATAGCCTCTCATTAATATGTCACACGGGGGGGGGGGGGGGGGGGCTGTGTTCTCCAACAGGAGACTCCTCACGTCATTAAAACTATTCTGCTTCTGTTTCAGCTACTTAATAATATTTAAAGATGGAAGAATTTTGACGTCACTTTTAAACTATTTTCACACTCTTCACAGACCAGACACATAATCAGTGACCTGTCACTAATCAAGAGATTAATCAGTGATGAAAACATATTATTAAAACAGATTTACTATTTATAGTTAATCAGATTTACATTAACTTTAGTCACAGATACATCCAAAGTAATCAAGATAAATGAAATCAAAGTAAGGATTGTCTCCCAACATGAAATAACTAATTCTTAACATTCATGTTATATTTTGTGATCATTTCAACTTGACCTTTCTTTCTTTAAAGTCCGTATGTTATAAATCAGGAGCTGAATCACTACTAATAAAATGTGCCATGTTTTTTCCTGATACCATATGGCGACACAGCACAGAATCAAAAGGCCAGTGTACGTCCCTTGCAGTTATTTCTGTTGAATATTTCCTTTCCGCGTGTCTGAGCCAATGCACACATTTATTTAATGCAAAATGGGGAAGTTTTTGGATTATTGGCGGCAGACATTGATTGGTGCAGCCGTCAGGGGAACAATAACCGAGAGTCTAATTACTGATGACTAATGTTACCCTGAAAACCTGCTTCTATCAAGGTTAAATCATACCTTTGACTGAACATTATCCGAGACAAAAAGGGGGGGGGGGGAGACGTCTTTATTTAGAGAGAGGTTAAATGGACGGGAGCAACTGACGGTTTTGGACGGTTTGGAAAGACGATTCAAAAACTTCTCTTTTGGAAGAAAGAAGGGCGCGGCTCGGTGAGGAAGAAGAGCCCCGCTCAGGGAGATGAACGTTCCAGAGTGGGACCTGGAGACACAGTAACGCCTGCACGAGTGGCCGTCCCATGTTTAGCAAAGCAGTTCATGTTTGATTTAGGACACATTCCGCGCGCCGGCAAAGGCCCAAAACACGACATACAAATTCTTGTAGAATGTACAAACGATCTGCTCACATGTCCCCTCTTCGCCCCCCTGTGCTTCCCTCAGTGATGGCCTCTGCTGAGCAACCGCGCTCCAGCTTGCACCAGCGGCTCTGCACATAAGGAACACACCCCCCCCCTCTCCCCCCCCCCAGCGCCCGAAAGTGGGAGAGAGAGAGAGACGCCACCATGTACAGCGTGGAGGACCTCCTCATTTCTCACGGATATAAGTTGCCCAGGAGCGGCCCCCCGTCCGCCACGCCTTACGACAAGCGCCCCGCCGACGGCCAGCGTGAACTCGGGGACAGCAGGGCCGGCCGAGGGACGCTCAACGGGTACGAGGCCGACCGGGGGCCGTCTATCACGGGCATCTACGGCAGCAGGCAGGCCCTGGTGAAGGGCTACCCCACGGTGGACATCGAGGGCGGGGAAAGGATCCTGAGGAGGAAGGAGCTCGGCATCGGGATCCTAGGTGACGCTCAGCCCTTGGGCGATTCTCTGGCCACAGATAGTGGGTGAGTGGTTTTCATTTTTGTATTCCCCCCCCCCCCTCTCTCACTGGGGCCCTTCGGTATTGCATGCAAACTGAGTCTGCACTGCGCAGGGGTTTTTTTTTCTCCTCTTCCAGAGCTGCAGAACGCTGTGGCTGCAGCAGCACATCTTACGCCGGCATATGAGGAATTATGAAAGGTGCCTTTGCGTTGGTTTGAGGTGTTTGTTTACACTCCAGGGAGTGGGGGGGGGGAGGGGGCATGAGACTTTGCGGATCTCAAACCCCGAGCACCGGTATCGTCTCCACAGCCAGACGGGCAGATGTAAACAGCAGCGCTAGACGGCGAGAGCGAACCGAGGAGGACTGAACGTGCCTTCAGGAAGAGGCGCGTAATCACTCCACCATAAACGCTGGCACACTGAATCCCGCGCGGCACGTGCTCTGTGATGTAAGCATGTTGCTGGGCAAGTGTGCACAGCGCGGCTCCCCTCAGCCGTACGGCAGCATATGCCGCTGAGGGTGAGCCGTGGACTTTGCCGCCCTAAGTGGACGAGTGCAGTGACTAACGCAGCGAGTTTGGAAGCCGGGTGCAGAAATGAGCCGCTCTTAAAAAAGGGCTCATTGAATTACATTTTTTGTTATTTTTCTAAACTTAGATAGTTTTCTTTTGTTGTTTTATGGAACTATGCAAATCATGACCACTAATACCAAGTATAAACTAGCCTGAGAAAATATAATCAACCGATTTATTATTCTTTTTTGAAAGACCTGATGGTTATGTTTGACTTTCTCGTTCCAAGTGACCCTTTCTAGGGGGGGTTGGATGTGACTGATGACCTTTCAATGGAAAACACAATCTGCGTAGATTAAGTATACTATTTCTAAAATGATTTAGGCGTTACCGCTTTATCACACTGTTTTGAGCCTAACAACATTTAATCCCACATCCCCATTTAATATTATACGTTAAGTTCAGTGAGAATTAAAAAATGTATGTTATTGTGATTTGAAATACATATTTTAACCATTTCAAAAGGGGCCCATCTTCTGATTTTTCTCTTTATTATGATTCGTTGGAACAGAGAAGCACAATGCCTTAAATGTGTATTGTTTATCGGTAGGTCATACTGTATTTCCTAAAAGGGAACAGTTTGGTCCTCCTAATTGAGTTATAGAATGAATTAATCGGAGGGGGGAGAATTTGCTGTACAGATGACCAGTTTACAAGATAAGGTCAGCACAATTTAATATGCAGATCATATTGCAGTAGCATCAAAATTCCATGGTTTCTTCAAGGAACTTGGGAGCCGCTGACTTAAGCACTTCTGTCTCGTATGTGCTGGCTCTCCTTGATTAAGTTGCATTGGAGAGCCAACCCTGCCAAAGTCACAATACATGCCTGGAACTGAACATAATTATTGAGTCTAAAAAATATATTATCATAGAAAGTGAGATAATATACATTTACATTTTTTGGATTAACTTTTTAGTTTTAATACTGTCTTTCACTTTTTTTTTTCAACAACGATAGACCAGAGAACTGTCAATCTTACGGAGAATATTGCGTTTCAGATTCTATTAGATAAATAGCTTGTGTCTACCTAGATCTAGAGCGTTCTGTGACACTTTGAATCTCTTATTCACACCAAGCTTTTCTGTCCTTGCAGGTTCTACGATGTTCCCAGTTTGACTTATTCAGAGTCGCTGAGCCATGACGAGAGGGATGTTTCCTACTGGCGGAGGCGAGGTCAGGACTTTAGCATCCTCTTGGACTATGCTGATGGCAGGGAGCTGAGGGCCTCTGCTGGCGCATGGAGGCCACAGGCCCTGATTGCAGCAGAGGAACACAGAGCAGAGAGGCAAGCGCAGCAGCTATGGGAAGATATTTCCTGGCTAAGGGACCTGGATGCAGCCCCTGGTCAGCTAAGGGTGACTGGGGAGAGGAAGTGCCAGAGCCTCGGTACAGAGGAGTGGAGGCCTGCTGTGGGCCTGGGAAGGCAGCTGTCCGATGGGGACGGGGACAGGTGGGCTCAGGACCAGTACCGCCTGAGGACGCCTGAGGGCTTTTTTCACCCAAGAACTAAAGCAAAGTCTCAGTCTCTCCCCAGAGTTTTGTCACCCGATGGAACTGCCAGCAGAGAGCTTATCCCCTCCAGGCCGAGCCTTCCCGATAGACAGAGGATAAGCAGCACGGTCTTCTCTGGACCCTACAGTAGGTATATCTATAGCGGTGCTGTTGTCAGGGACCGGTGGGGTAGGAATGCAGGGCCAAGCAGCCATGTTGCACTTTTACCAAAGCCCAGGTTCAGCAGGCCTTTAAAGCCTCCGTCTTATGAGATTCACCAGCAGACTAGGGGTAGCGCAGAAATGCTCGCTATAGAGCAAGGTGCCAAACAAAAAGAAAGGCCAATCTACTATCCAAGGGGTGGGGAGCTGAGACAAGACTATTTCGCACAACACTCCCTCACTGGAATGGAGCCCCCGGGCTACATCCCACCCCCATCTTATAGAAGAGGCCCACCCCCGAGAGCAGTTTCGATGAACCGCAATGAAATGGCTAACCTAAGATGGAGGGCGGAATCTCTGCAGATGCCTCACTCAGATCCTGGAAGGTGGTTTTACAGGCAGGCAGGTTCGTGGCTGGAACATTACGGAGACCGCGCCGCTTCCTACAGAAAAATGTTACATTCTGGACACGAAGAACAACCAGGGCATGTCCGTCCATTACCCTCCGAAGACCCAAGAGTGAAGCAAATCTCAGGAGGGCCTAGCGGAACTTCTCTCACTGACTCAGACAAGATCCGTAATGTCAACAAAGACGTTCTGCCCACTAAGATTTTAGGACAATCTACACATGATAGTGCCTTTCCTCCCCAACAGGGGTCAGCTCTCAATACCGACACCCGCAAAACAGCTCTCACTGACAACGACAGCAGCAGTCGATGGTGCAACAGGGGATTAAACAAAAAAAGTGAAAGCGTAGGGCCTGAACAAAACCGCAGTCAATTTTTTCCTTCGTCTATTCTGGGTAAACCCCCACCTCCCCCATGCAAGCCGGCCGACCAGGGTGTTTCTGAAACTGTGACTGAAGTAAAAAAGGTGGAACAGTCTGAACCACCAGAGAAAGACAAATCCAAGAATCTGAAAAAGAGACTTAGCGAGACAATTTTTTGTTTGGTGTCTGTACCTGTTACTCCAGTTACCACGGGAACAATCCGGGATCAGAACAACAACAACGAGAAGTCACCGGACCCGGCGGACAGTCCAAGTGACAACAAAACTGGCCATTTGACAAACCAAAGTCTCCAAAGCACATCTTCAGCTGAAGCTGAGCTGCAAGCACTTACTGGTAGCATCGCGAGCAGCAAAACAAGCAGTCGAGCGAGCAGCAAAATGTTTAAAAAAGTACCCTGTAGACCCCCTAAGATAAACCATTACAAGGAGATGAAACTGTCGGGAACCTGGCCTGCAAACCAGTACAGAGACCAGGAGACACAAACTAGCCCAGAGGCCCAAAAACCTGACTCTGAAAACAAGGAAGCACAACAAGACCCTGTCCCCCCTGGCACTGAAGTCCCTCCTGATAGCAGCGGTGTAGTGGGCACAGGCTTCAGCTTTCCTATAAAGGGAGTGAAGAGCCTGAAACTGTCAAGCAACAGCGCCTTCTCCCTGACCGCCACCTTCTCCAACCAGCTGAACAAGAGCACAGCTCAGCAGCCAGCAGTACCACCCTCAGGAAATGTGGAGGAGACCAAACCAGCAGCAAGTGGTGGGCAGGAGCCATTTGAGCAGTTACTGCTGAAACCGGCCAGCCAGCGTCCATGGGATGCTGTGAAAGAGCTGGAGACCATCAAAAAAGAGGTACAGGATCAAGAGCAGCAGCAGCAGCAGCAGAGCAGCAAACAGCCCAGTGTTGACAAGTGCATAGAGGACCTCAACGAGGCCTACAAAGACATATTGGAGCTAGGCACTGCCAGCAATAAAGTCCCAAACGGTTCTGTTCAAATCCCTGAGCGTATCAAAATCCGATTGACATCAGAACCTCTCAACAAACCCAGCAGCCTTAGGCGAAGCGCAGTCAGCTGGTCTGTTGACCCAGAATACAGGGAAGTCAAGAGCGCCTTCTCCAGGCCCGCAACAAAGTCTGTGACCTTCAGCAAGCAACTTAGGGAGGAGCTTCCCGTCCCGCCGCGGGAGACAGGTTTCAGAGAATACAGGGTTGTTACACATCTTTCGCGCAGACGGAGCAACGACGGCAGGACAGTGAAACTTGACCTGCCAGACGAGCCTATCGAGACACCACTTTGCGACTTCAGTCCGACAACCAGCACCGCGGCAGCCGAGGTGCCGTGGGCAGATAGACAGCCCATGCAGGATGCCTCTACGCTCACCAGTCCTCCTGATTATGAGGACATATGCCAGACTTTGCGTCACCCCAGAGACACAGCGGATGGCAGCAAAGCGCCCGCAGTCAATATCAGACCCAACGATGCCGAGACGCCTCAAGATCTCAGCGCTGAATCGGAGGAGGATTGCCCTATTTGTAAAAGAGAGCTGGAGAACCAGATGAGACAGGGCCCGTTGCCTCCACTTCACGAGGAGAACAGCTCGGACAGCTCGACCAATCAAAATGGCAGTCCACCGCGACGTGCTGCTTTGGAAAGTCCGCCAGGAGATAAAGCAGCAGAGGACCTGAAGGACTCGAGTTTCAATCAGTCAGGGTCCGGGCAGTGCGCTGAAAAAAGGGAGCAGCATTCAACGACACAGGAAAATGTGGGAGGGGGTGAGAAAACAACGGACAATGCTCAGGCAGAAAACGCAGTTACTCCCGCTGGGAGCATCCCTGCGAATGGAACCACGCAGGAGAACCCGTCCACAACATTAGCAACGGATGAGCCACCAGACCCCCGAGTCACAGCGGAACAGAGTGCCGGTGAGACAGCAACTAAGGAAGAAGAGTTGGGAGAGAAGGAAGCCATTGCAGGAGAAACAGCTGCGGGCAAACAGGCAGCTGAAGTGAGAAGTAAGTGTGAGGGACTAGACGGATCGATGCCTGATGACAAGCAGGAGCAAGAGAAGAAGCCATTTGCTGCTCCAGAGCATAGACTAGGCCCACGGGCTCATCTGGGGCGAGACCACCCGGGTCTACCGGAGTTTCCGCCAGACAGACTGCCACTTTCAGTTCCCCCAAACCTGGACCGCAGACTGTCTCTTAGTTTAGAAGGGGAGAGGAGGAGCAAGGGCCCCGCCCAGCGAATGGAGGCGTTGCAGACCAAGCTGGCCATTTCGCCGGGTCGCGTGGCAGTGGAGCGCCTGGCCCGGATGAGGGAGGTGGACGTCATGTATCGCGTGAGGCGCCTCAGCATCAGGAGTACCGACTCTGGGGAGGGGGAGGCGGAGGGGGAGGGGGAGGGCAAGGACAAACAAGAGGAGAAGCCTCACCCAGCTCCTCAGGGGGACAAGGAGAACGATCAAGATCGGGAGGTCACCCATTCACGGCAGGTCTCTGAGGAGACAGTGTTGCAAGACGAGGAGGAGTCATCTCTTTCAGGTAAGATAAGAACATTAGAGGAAATTAAACTTGGAGAAAGAATTAACCAAATTTATCTGTACAGCTCATCCACTGATTTGTGATTCATGCTTCAGAACGACTGCAGACGAGTGAATGTTTCATTTAAATACTGAGAAACGTGTTGGTAAAACTAGGTATTGATGGGAAATGATGAAATGAATGAAGTATATGGCTTTATAGAAACTGTCATTGAATGCTGCTCGGTGCATTTTGACTAAAATTGTGCTTTAGGTCGTATACTGTTAAAGAGACATCAAATTGTGTTACGCTTGCTGAGGGAAACATGATCTATTTAGTATGGATGTAACGATTATTGTCATGAAAACACAATTTAGGAACACCGGTTGCTTGTGCGTTAGGGAGCACAAAAGTACATGTTTTAAATGATAAGGCTTCAAGTTATTAAAATTTAGGAGACCGTTCATGGGCCTTGCTGTTAAAGACATCTCCACAAGATGGTGTCGGTGCCAAAAGATCTTTCATCGATGATGTCACTGAAGTAAACAAAATAAAGCCCACTTTAGTTTACCTCGGTACCCGGTCGGTGATCACTCTGTTCAATGATATATTACATACTGGATGTTTGTAAGTACACTTTGTGTGAATGAATGTTTTTCCCTCTTCACACCTCAGAAGCCCATGATCCCAGCCGAGTGGAGACAGCGTAGAAAGACTGCGTCCAACATCTCCATCTGAGGTTTTTAGCTCCAACACTGTGACCTGGCTGCCTACTAGAATGCCTTCATCTCATCTTGACACTGAAATGGCCTTCTTGTCCGACAAGAGCATTGTGTACACCCTCACCCTCGGCGCTGCGTTGACTACTTAGAGTGCTGTTCCACTGCCAAAGGGAGGTGCCCCTTTAACTCGTGGGGCGACTTCCACTTCGATATCCCTCCCCGGGCCTTTCCCAAACTGACCTCCCACGACCCCCCCCCCCTCCGTCCTCCACCCCCCCTCCCCCCGAACCCATCCTCTTGTAGGGTTTTTACTAGTTAAGTCTTCTTGTAGCGGCTTGTCCTTTCTATTCTACCCTCCCTATGCTTTTCTCATTGGCAGACATTATGCAATTCTGTCGTGCATACTTAGAACTTCTAGAATAAACGAATCCGTTTGTTTACGGGCGAGCCTGTTAAGGATATGAATGTAAGCGTTTATGTTTGACCTAACGTAGACTTAGAAGGGTTATTGTCACAAACCTGTTCTGTTGCATTTAAAACTACACCAAAATAAAACTGCGCATCTGATTGTCGTGGTGAGACGACGCCTGTTTTAGAACTGGACATCACTGTCTCTGGCTCAAGAACTGTTTTGATTTTCAGATCAATCAGCCTTTCTTTTGTAAAAAATTTGAACGACATTGTGCCCTTTGTCATTTTCGCTTTTTTTACACACACACACACACACACACTGCAACCATAAACCCATAGAGCTCTTCAATGAAGAGTGACTACACCACACGGCGTGGTAGACCTATTACACGTTACCTTGGTTCTACGCTGGAGAGGGAGAGCTGCCTTCTTTTACCACATGTGTGTTAGTCCTCTGATCAATCCGATGTATAGCTCCCATTTCCAGGTAACTTCAGGAAGCAATAAAAGGCACGGATTGAGTCCAAGTGGCGGTTGGCGAATTTGGTAAAGACTTAAAAGATGGATATAGGGATTAAGAAAAAAAAAGAAAGAAAAAAAAGATAGGTAGAGCAATATTGTTGTACAAACAGCTCGGTGGTGTAGTGGAGCGACCCCGTAGGAACCATTGTCAGGAGTTTTAATGTGGACGTGTCATTCAAATCATATTACAGGGATATGGAATCGTGTCAGGGTATCTGGGCGCTTAACGGGGCGGGTGCTTTACTCCATGATATATGTTTATGTTCACACATCTGTATCGCAAAAAGACGCCATTTCACGGAAGATTTATTTTTTTTATCATCGAATTGTTAATCCGTTTGCATAATGTACAAAATAGTATATTTTAATATATTTTAAATATTTTAAGAGATATTTTGTATTTAGCCATGACATTTTATTTCTCCACACTTATTTCAAGCTGAAAGTATCATATGTCTGTATAGAATCGTACTGAGAGTAAACATAATTTTCTAGTGCTTTAAAATCTAACAGAGTGATGATATAAAGAGAGGGGGGGGCCCTGTGGTGTGCCTTCATCACACGGTTGGGTTTCAGTGAGCGACAGGGTTCAGTGTTGATGTGGTGGAAACTTTTTGATTGTGCCATGAGTTCCTATTTGATAGTGATTTTTCATACGCTAAAAGAGTCAATGCTTGTGATATTCGATCCATGGATCCATCTCGGCTGTAGTTCCTATGTTGGTGGTCGGACATGACCTGTGTCTTTTTTTTTTTTTTGTCTTTGTATGTCTTCCAATTCAAATCATGTATTGTTATGTTGTTGGTTCCTCAAAACATTTTTAGAAATAAAATTGTGAAATGTTTTTCTTTTCCTTCCTTCCCTCCCTTTCCTTCTTTCCTTCCTTCCCCTCCTCTTGCTTACCTCCTACTTTCTTTATTTGTTTGTGTCATTCCACAGTGTGTTCATTTTGTGTAAAATGTTCTGCCGTTCCTAACACTTATTGCACTAAGGGATTCAATGCAGTATGCTATTTTTGGCTAAAAACCACAAATTTGCAACAAAAAAAAAAATAACGGATTTCTTTTCGGAAAATACGAGGGTTTTTAATAATACATTTTGAATCATCACTTAAAACTTAGTTCATGAAAAAAACAATCCTGTGGATAAAAAACAAAATGTGGTTTTCTCCACAACAGCAGCACTGCATTGGTTTAATGTACCAACAGATTTGTAGTAAAGCGTCACTGTTGAATCACTCACCAAGTATCACTTAATTGTTATGTAGCATTTTACAGTTGTAGCATTTGATCAACTCAGAACTTTGTCTTGTATTTCAAACATTTCTTGTAAATTTGGAATAATCATGTCGCCTTATTATCTGTGCATTACATTATACTCCAGGCAATGCCAAATATTAACCTGCTAAGCACTGTTTCATACCTTCGGTTTTTTCAAAAACAACTTACTGCTCCATCCCTCTGGCTGGAGGGGTACAGTAGCATTGTGGATAGTTTCTGCTCTTCACGCCGTGAAATCTGTAGGCAACATTGAATCAAAACTGTGAACTTCAAATAGTACAAAAAGCATCATTTCAAAAAGTACAGGATGAGCTCCAGTGTTTCAAGACAACTACACAGTCAGCACCACAGGGAGAACGAGCTGGCAAGCCCATAATTACGGAATCATCTCGTTTTCAATTCATTTTGCAGACTGAAAGGCTCAGCCTTGGTCTTGTGTGTAAACTGCCCCCCGACGACATTTAAAAAGCTATTTCAGTACATACGCCCCCCAAATAATTGGCATGTCAGATACACTTGAACATAGTGTCATTTGACTTTTTGTACTGCAGGTTATGTGCAACATGAAGTAATTATGCACACTTGTAATATTTTCTATTTTCATATGAGATTTAAGTGCTTTTTTGTACTCACTGACATTTTTTTTCTTCCTTGCATGTAATGCAAGAAAGAGGAGGAAAAAAATGTTTTTCATAAAGTATATTTGCATTTGGTACTCCAATAGTAAATCGAGTGGGCAAACATTATGTTTCATAATTTAATTTACAAAACTATGCCAAGTATTTAAAAGCTATTTTTAGAGTATATAAAAAACTCATTCATTTCTTTCCTTTAAGACATGCCTTTATCTTTGTATCTATAAATATGAGCATAATCCATAGTCATATGATTGTGCTACTGTTGTATGATACTGCAGTCCGATTCATAAATAAACTCTTTGCATGAAACCTGTGTTTGTTCTGAATTTCCAAGCAGACGTCTACTGGATTTGTTCCTAAGTCACTGGAAAAGTAGTGTTCTTTGTAAAATATTTAGAAAAACTTCCTCTCTCAAAGATGATTTAATATATATTTACACCTCAACCACAGGTGAGGTTAAAGAACACAGTTGTGGATTGAGAATGATTAGATATGTAGCCATAGAACACAATATAAAAGATATATAAAGCTAAACATAATTAACATAACGTCTGAATCACAGTTCATTTATCGTTGGTGATATAGCAACAACACATTATAATCATTCTATATTAAAGTCATATCATATATATTACCAACATGAATAATTGATTTATGTAACACAATAACTTAGTACCACAGTAACATGCATTTAACATTATGAATGATTCCAGTGAAAAAAAATTTAAATATAAATTTAGTTAACTATATTAACTAGTTTAAAGACTTATTTATTATACTTACTTATTTTATATTTATTATAGCCAATGTCAATACTTGACATCAGCTCAAAAACTATTTATTTCAAAGACAATACTTTCATTTACGACACTTTTCGCTTTAATACTACTTTAAACTGGTGCTTAAAGTATACTAGACTAATGACTTTAGAAATGTAGATCAAATGTATATAAAATAATGACTTCGTGTAGTATCCGTAACGTTAGTAGCTACCGTCAAGTCTTATTAAGTGCTGACGTAGCGCTGCACCCCAAGCTGAGCTAGCTAACTAGCCACTTCAGCTAACGGTTCAGGCTAACGCCAGTTCCCAAATAGGTGGTCATTTTAAACAATATATTTACTTGCGATAAATTTTTCTCTTACATGTGTTGCTGACCACGAATCGAAGATGGGTTTCTTGGAATCTGAAGCTCCCAGTCAGCCGTTAAAAGCAGGCTGAAGAATGACCTAAACGCTAGCTAGCCGTTGCACCGTTTTTAACTGTTATCGTTGGCTCAACATGGCCGCTCGTGACCGCTGATGACCGTCGTCCTCAGGTAAAATCTACGGCGGGACACAACCCTTAATACACATTCACTTTTTTAACATATTGAATAACTGATAGGACACCACTTCAATGGTCCAATTCCATAACTTCCACTATTACTAAACTGTTATTACAGCAAAGTATTATGTCACATGGTGCTACCGTTTGCCTCCTTCTAACAGCAACCATGACACCTGCAACATCGTGTTATCCTCGTCAAGGAGTTATTGTTGAAATGGTCTCTCACATCATTCGTCTGTGGTTTTTCATTACACACCGTTACGTTTTACCACGTCTGTTTACTATGGAATAACGTCTCCCAAAAAAAATGAAACCGTTCCAACTGCCACTGTCTTTAAAAGCCGACTTCCATTAATCTCCTGCTGCCGTAACACCGCAGACCCGTCATCAGCTGTGCGCTTGTTCTTCTCCTGTCGGCAACACGTGACTCCCATCAGGGGCCCCCGGGACAGCCGAGCTGCCCCCAGAGAGACTCTGCCTTCACACCCGAGCAGTCAGGACGAAGATTCCACTCAAGGTATCTGGCTTCACCTAAATGCACTTGGGTGTAAACACACCTGTAGAAAGACTCCAATGAGTCCAAGACACCTGCGCTGCTCTGTACTCAGTGCGTCCACAAGGTGGAGCTCAACTGTAAAAGATAAACTAAAAAACACATTCTTCTCAAAACAGCATGTTGTCACTGTGACAGCATGTAAGTGCCCATGTGAAAGACACATGTTATAAAAGATGCTTATTTCTTCTATAATAGATGTTTAATTGTACCATTCCACTCTCGTGGGTAAAATAACATTTGGATCCCCCAAATACTGCCAGTTTTCTCTAAAATAAAATGCACATTTTTATTATAAATATATATTTTATCGGCAGAGAAGTGATGCTCCTCAACGCACCTGAACTGCGAGTACTTTGGCATCCAATCATAAATAGAGATAAGGCTTTTGATTGTCTCGGTTGGGAACTCCAAAACCATACAATGTTAAAACTGATGAACCAGCGTTTTTTTTTTTTTTTTTAATCATACAGTTGAATATGCTATAACTAACTATTTGGACACATCAGCATATAACCTTTCATCCGTGTAATGATAACACCTGATGAACATTGCATTGCTAAAAAGCAAAATGCAGCCGCAGAGACCCCGATGTTGTGATACAGGCCCCCCCCCTCACCCCCACCCCATGTAGCTTAACAGCTGATTCGATCCCCCTGCACCGGGAGCCCGACTCGTCCCGGCTATTTATGGCCGATGCCCGTCTACCGAGGCCGCTCTCTTCAGCCCATACATGGTTGCCCCGGGATGAGGTTACCGGCGCGGATTTACGGCCCCCACCCCACAAACCCCCTGGGACACTGACAGTGTTGTGTCGCCTCTCAGGTTTCAGTCCACATTAGTGGCCATTAAAACAAAAACAAAAAACAAAACCGTTTTGGGTCATTTCAGGGAATCACTGATTGTTGGAGTAGCCGTCCCTTCAAGCCGCCCCTGTCCCTCTCCTTCACTCGTCTCCTGCGCAGCCCACTCCCCCTCTCGCTCTCCCTCCCTCTCTCCCTCCTTCCCTCCCTCCTTCTCTTTCTTCATTGCTCGGCTGCTCCTGGACAGATTCTTCTGGCACCCCGCGCTGCGCAGCGATACCAGGGGGGAAGGGGGGGGAAAGCACCGGGGCTATATTGGTCGGCTGCTGAGGTCGGACGTGCTTGGTGGCGGTGGATGACTTTGGGTCCTCCGTTTGGGTTCACCTGCCCACACCTGTGCCTCTTCAGCATCCGCTCCGCTCTGAACAAGGAGCTTGTGAGACCCTACGGCTGCTTGTACAGATGGACTATCATTGAAGGGGAAACATAGTGAGTACACGTTTGATCCAACGCATGCTACGCTACATGTCAAGAGTTTTGGTCAGCAGCTGAGCAGAAAGTTGTTTTATGATGAATCTGATTCGTCATATATTCGTCATTCAGAAAATTGTAGACTCTCAGATATTTGCTGAGTAGATTAAAGCACGTTTTGCAACTTAACTGAATGAAGTTAAAATGCAAAAAAGTTGCCTCTGGAAAAAAAAAAATCTGGCAATTACAAAATGAAGGCTTCTGTCTTCCATTGTTGACCAGCCCTTTGTTGTTGTTGTATTTATTAATTAATTTTTAGTAGTAGTTAGGAGCAGGGTTTTGCAAACCGTCGGATGTTAAAACAAAAGTTACAATCATAATAACTTTTGTTTTAAAAAGTGCCTCATGCCCCAAAAGAATCAAGGATTGTAAAAGTATTGTTAAGTCTCCTTATGATTGGGAAACTCATTCATAATGACTCTTTGTTATTTTAACCAACACCCCCCCCCCCTCCTCCCCACCCCCCGGCAGCCGGGTTCAAACGCTGGTGCCAAAGCTCAGCTCTGTGCGTGACTGGTGTCCGGTTCAAAGCGTCCCCCTCGGAGGACTGAATGTAGCGTCCCTCTCTCAAGTAACCAGCCGGCTCTCAGCATTCCAACCTCCGGGCCGCGCAGCTGATCTCTGCTCCGCTGCTCAAGCGCCAGCCGGCCGTCATTTCTCCACAGTTTTGTTTTCGTAATGTGTGTGTGCTTGTGTGTGTGTGTGTGTGTGAGAGAGAGTGTGTGTGCATGTCACTCCGTACGACAGTTGTTTGGTGCTCTGCACCTGCTGCACGCGTCAAACCGAGCAGACAGCTTTACTGGACCATCTGCTCCCGGATTCCATTCATCCACACGTGTAAGAATACGCGCGTCTGTTGAAGGGCTTTTTTTGTTGAAAGGGTTGAGAGTACAGACGAACAGACTTATGGGAGCTCCTAAGCCACCTTCTTCTTCTTCTTCTTCGTCGGTCAGCAAATGGACATCGCAACAAAACGTTGGTTTCGGGTTTGCTTTCAGGTGCAGATGTTTGCACTTTGTTTTGCTAAAAGCTCCCCTCTAGTGTTGCTGTTGTCGTTGGTGTTTGCAGGATGCAGAGGTGCAGATTCAGTTCAATCCGCGTGCTCTTCCTCCTCCGCTCCTCATCCTCCCGCCTCGTGATTAGTAAACAATCATAAAGTTGGACTATCTTATAATACAAACGATGCTTGGGTGATACGTGTTTTGTGTTATTTTGAACACGCTTAGAAGGATGTACGGGGCGAAGGTAGCACGTCAACAGACATCCAAATCCTCCAGACACCGATTCTGGCATAAAGACTTCCTCTCCCTCCTCCTTCACCCCCCCCCCCCCCCCGCTCCATCTCTAGTTCTTCCACCTCCCTTCCTCCTTCCGAGGGTTGCAGGACTTCTTAAGTGTCTCTCATCAGAAGCTCTTTGCGCCCGTTGATATCCATATAAGAGCACAGCGTTGGTGAGTTGATGTAATGCAGCAGAAAGGAACGCAGGTCTGGATCTAAAGAGTAAATGTTTAAGGGAGGAGGAAGGATGAAGGTTCCTCCTCTGCTGCCTCAGGCTCTCACTTGTGTGTGTGTGTGTGTGTGTGTGTGAGAGACTTTGGGTCATACACTTAACTGAACTTCACTTTATATTAATGCATGCGTGTCTGTGTAGATCCGCGCATTCGTACAAACCATCCAAAGAGACGGAGACAGTCTCTCCTAATAAAGGCAGCCTAAGCTCGGAGCAATGTGTGACTCAAGAGACCAGGAGCTGAGGAATTAATGATTCTGATTAATGGTACTGCTATTCTAAACACCAGATGGGAGGGAACCGTTGCCTTGGAAAAGTGGCAGAAAAGAATGCGTTTGATGTACGTCTGAAAACTCTGCAATAAGCGAATAGTCATTATGAGCAGCTGTGATCAAGTATGGCTAAACATGAAAGGAAAGGAAATATGTCGGATACACTGAAGACCGACGCGCTGCTTTAAAAAGAAACACAATTATTAAAGCACATGTTCGAAAAGAGACTGGTAATATATTGATATTATATCTTATCTATTGATATTATAGTGATGCGAGACTAGATATCTTAAATTGCAGATATTGTAATATTGCAAAAAAGTGTCTGACATCATGATTTCCATGATCTAAATGTTGCAAATCACATGAGTTGTCTTATCCATAACACCGTGTGTTAATTTAATCCATGTACTGCAGATGATGTCACCATGTAGTGTGATACAACATAACCTCATCTTTAATCTTTAATAAGTTTTTCTCTGCTCAATAGTGTGCAATAGTTGCAGGAAAAGGCCTCGGGGTCTTACGTGAATCCAATCCTTCTTTGTCCATTTAGACAGAAGTCCGGGCTCCAGTCAGACCAGCAAAGCACCGAGCTGAGCCGAGCTCAGGCTGCTTAAGAAACAAAAGGGTCATGTGGTTTCTATAAGTAAAAAGTCCACAACGTATGAGCAGAATGCTGCTGAGCTCCAGAGCTTAACGTTTGATTAGCAGAGAGGAGCTTTGATGCTGAGTCACACACCTCGTGGTGTTTACATGATGTCCTGGGTGTTGAGTTTTATGGACTGGTTTCCACAGCGACTGTTGCCAAACCGTTGGGCCGAGTTTCACATTTTTGTGACCAAAGGGACAAATAAAGTCAGAGCGAGTGGTCGAATGCAGCCGGGGAACAAGATCAGGAATCATTTGACAGAAAGAGGAACCTGACTGGTGACGTGGTGAGTGACGATTGTGAAAGTATGAATTTTCATAATTTATTTATGCATTCATGAAATAATGTAAAACTTTTTTTATTCAGGAATATTGATCTATATTCTTATTGTATAGATCATGTATTGCCCCATCATTCTCATTCTACATAAAACATTGTTCTTATTAAAATTGTTTTTTTAGGGCGCCATCGATATACTTTATAATCAGACACTTTTAGTTAAGCAACAAGAGCTTATTGCATAATCTGCAACAGACAGAGTTGCAGATTATGCAAGTGAGATATGAGAGTTTTTAAAGGTGCAGTGTGTAGGGTTTGGCGCCCTCTTGTGGGGAGGTAGAAGATTGCATCTGGACCTTCTGAACTGCAGCGATGCGAATGGCCCCATCTAGAGCGTGGGATCGGATTGTCCATTCTGGGCTTCTGTAGAAACATGGCCGCCAGCTCCTGGAAGAGGGCCCGCTATATATTTAAATAGAAGCGGCTCATTGGAAGTAAAAATAAATGAAAACGTTGAATGAATAATGACATAATGAATATGGTGTACCATGTTTTCTAATAGATCTCCCTGTCTGCTTTACACTATTCCTTTGAATGGGTTTTTAAAACAACCAAACCCCAAAGAAAAGGGCTCATTTGTCAGCGTATTTCTGTTGACTGAGACAGCGAGGGGTCGGACACACGCTCCCATGTTGTCACGGACTGAAGAAAAGCTTCGTATTGGTCCGTCAAAGGAAAGAAACGCAGCGAATGCAAGAAGAGGAGAGAATAAGGAGATTTGAGGAATGAGAGGGAGTTGAGCCAAGGAGGTTCGGGAAGAGGAGGGGGTTATGGGGAGGGGGAGGGGGGGGGTGTCTGCAGGATTGCACAAGATGGGTGGCGGGGAGGACAAATGCGGTGGAATGAAGGAGAGAAGGAGGAAGGAAACAAGGAGACGGTCCCCTGGTAAACAGCGGGCGGCTGGCCGACAGGGTGACCTCTTCCCCAGGCAGCCACTCACAACACTTGTTGCCTTATTAGGGGCGTCAACGGGGAGCAGGGGCAGACTAAGGAAGGGGGGGGGGTGTTTAGAAAAAGGAGCACACAGACATGGAGTTAGTCCAAAAAGACTGCGATGAGAGACAAAGGGCCGCTGGTGGCTTGCATCCTTTCTGCGTGCGATGCACACTTCATATTTGTGTCCCTTTTGTCATGTTGCCACGACGATTACGACCTTGAGTTGTGTTATTGTCCGTCTTTGCGAGGCCAGGGCGTCACATTACGCCTTACTTCAGCAGGAGCAAAAGAGTTTCACCCCGTCTGACGGGTTTGTTTCATTTGGCTGCTGATCAGCCTTCGAGGTGCATTTGATCGGCCAACTCTTGTGTTACATTTGTTTTCCGGCTTTTAAACCGTTGCATTTCTCAGCGAGCAGTTGGAGAAGCGTCACTAGGACTCAGTCGATGGTGTCATGACTGGTCACGTGACTTTTGGACCTTCTTTGTCCGCTCGTCTAACTCGTCTCAGGGCGAAGGGTCCCACGCGACGCTTGAAGATAAACATGAGACTGAAATAAAGTAAATAAAGAACCCCCAATCCACAAGGTTTCTAACAACAACACACCGCCCAACACCACCCAACACGGGCCAACACCACCCAACACCACCCAACACGGCCCTGCTGGCCGAGTCACTGAGTTTCTTTATCATCAAGGCTAATTTCTGCCTGTAATCTGATTAGGGCTCTGAGCTTCTTTAGCACCCTGCTGTGCTGTCTCTCTCTCTCAGCTCCACCTCGTGTACACACACACACACACACACACACACACACACACTCAGATCCCGAATGACAGTCTGTGCTCGCCGTGTAGCCGGGGCAGTCAACCTGCTGTGTTCCGTGGCTGCGTGTGTGTGTGTGTCCGTGTGCACGCGGCAGCGTGTGTCGCCACCTCCATCCTCGCCTCCGCCGCCGCCGTGACCCGAGTCTCGCGGCGCCCTTCCTCCTCTCCTCCGCCAACATGTTCCGAAACCCGTGGATCTCTAGTTACCATGTGAACCACGAGCCGCCGCATGGCCAAGGTAAGGCCTCTGAAGAGGGGAAGGCTCGGCCCGGCTGCAGGAAGTCCTGCTCGGGGGGGGGGGGGCTTTGCTAAAGCAGTTTAGCTCCTCGCTGAGATAGATGACAGAGCGGGTGGTGGCTCGCCTCCTGCTTCTTAAGGATAACCTTTTGCTTTTGGTTTGAATGCAGCTGTTACATTAACAGGTTTGCGTTATTACGATCTTGCTCTCGTTCCCTCCTCTCGGATGTTCTGCCTACTGAAAGCAAGCTGCCCCGTTCGCACAGGAAGGAAGGCTATCTCAGTCCTCCGAATATTTATAGAGCATCCATCTCCTCCCGGCGCTCCCTTTTAGACCGACCGGAGCCGCTCTCTGGCACCGTCCGCCTTGAGGCTCGTTGTGTTGACGACCTGCAGGCGTTTCCAGGGAGAGACGCTTCTGCACAAGGGCCTCCGCACACGGATAAACAGGCAGATACATTTACACGAGCTCCCCAAAGGCTTCAGAACTACGACCCAATAATGTTACGGGGCCTCCAGCCCCGATTCATGGTCTCGCTTATTCACACTTGCTTCTTACTTCTGAGTCCTTGTTTCCATCGTGTCACGACACCAAACACAGAGAAGCTCTCAAACCAGACGTCGAATCGACACTTTCTCACTTCTTTGGAGGCCAAAATAAACCAGAGGTGATCTAGAGGCGTCTGGAGGAGTAACGCGATGCGGCTCCTTCCCCAGGACACAACCTTCCGAACCAGAGGGTCAACTGTCAGCTGGGAACTGGATGTGAACTTTCTGAGAATCCTCCTGAGACTCGTGACTCACACTGAGGCTGGAAATGATTTTTCAGGTCACGTTGTTGATTCTCTTAAAGGACCTTTCAGTTGCATCCCAACCATTTATTGTCTCTTTTATCAGCATCAGTAGTGCATCGCTTAATATTAGTTATATTGACAATTTCCAAAAGGGTAAGCAGAAGGATTGTGCTGTTCATGCTGCAACAAAGAAGGGTCTGAATAATACAAGAAATGCAGCAGGCCCCAAAAAATAAAAGTATTGATGGCGATTGTTAAGCGTAAGCCGTGTGCAGCCTTGTAACAGCATGATTCAAGTAGATTTGCATTACTTCCAAATGCCAGAAATGCACTGTTTATTTTTAGCACAGAGGTACATCATCTGGAAAGGTGTAGAAGTAGAAACAGAGTCTTGTTTCTCCTTTCAGAGTTTGGATCTAAAGCTCGGACCAAGCTTTGCAGCTCGGCCTCATTGCCAACGGAAGCATTAAGGTGAGACGTGCCTTCATCCAGCCAGAGGGGTGTTTAGAGGGGTGAATTAAAGGGGAAAATAACACATGGCATTTTAGCATTTACGTTGGTTTGTCACAATGGGGATATGTAAGGATATGGGGTTTACTGCAGTAGAGCGCTTCAGCTTATCGTGCTCAGTGAGCATTAAAAGCGGGGGGGGGATGCCTGGAATAGATTATCCAAGAGACAGTATTTTGTTCACATGGCTTTTAAGGCCGTAATACCTCCTTCAGGAGCACGTTGCAGCCGAGCTCCTTCTGCATTTCCTCTGGCCGGTGTCACTAGCGGTTTCAAACAAAGTGAAATTAAAAAGCACTAGTATGTGTACTTGTCCATAAGTGACAATTACAAACAACTCTGTTTTAAAGTACGTGGACTTGAAAGGCGACTTGAGGTTTACCCTGGTTTGTGTGACCTGTTGACTGTGTGTAATGGCATTATTATAAGACCTTGACCGTCGGTTTCTAATTGGAGGAGAGTCAGGCTAAGCTGGATCGGGGTGGAAGTAACACCGGTCACCTGCCATCACCTGTCAGGTACAAGGCCTACGAGGCGGAAACTGACAAATTGGCACAATTAACGGTCGCCGTTCAATCCGAAGAAAGCAGCTGCTCATCTGCCTATAATTAGCATTGATTTGATCAAATGCTCGTTGTTCTTTAAGAGCACTTGTCTTCTCTTTCAGTTTCCAGAGTGACTTCTCCCTGAGCGACAACACCACCCTGGTCAAGAGTGTTTCGGATCCAGATGCCAAGCTCCTGGCCGTCCTTCCCAAGGGTGGGTTTGGTTCTAGGCACACACAACAACACGTCACTATCATTTAACTACCATTTATTTTTCTCATATTCAGTCTCAGAGTTGAAGAAACACTTTGAGGGAGCCGTCACTCAGGATTCGGGAATGAACAGGTATCTCCAGGGCTCACAGCCGTCACGTAAACTCACCTCAGTATCTTCATGAAAACTCACCGAGCTCCTCCTGCCCTTTGACCTCTCGACAGGAAGGAGAGAGTCGCCCGCCGCATGGAGGGGATCGAAAGCGACGCCCCCCCCGCGCTAGTGCCCGGTGGCTTGGTAGCCAACAGGATGCTGGAGGAGGATCCTCCGCGGTACACCCGCGCCTCAGATCCCTGCGAGCCTTGTGTGATGGGTAAGCCTCGGGTCCACTCTCCCGATGCGTTGGAAACACATTAATGAAACACTCGATTCTGAAGGAAATGAGGTTTTGTCACGAGGAGACAAAAACCCATTGTATGGATTCACCAATTGTCTTGTTAGAAGGACGCATCCGAATGTAACGGGGTCTCCGCTCTTTTCCGCAGTGAGGCGCTACAGTCGAGAGGAGTTGGAGGCGCCCCAGAAGAAGCTTTCGTCTCACGACAGATCGCCTCAGGTCAAAGGTGGCGGGGGCAGCGCCCGACAGGAGCCTCTCATGGTGTATGTTGACCCAGTAGCGTTATCCACCTCCTCCTCCTCCTCCACCACGCCCAGTTCTGCCCCCACAAACCCCGCCAGCCTCAGCTCCAAGGCCGAGCGCATTGCCCGCTACAAAGCCGAGCGCCGCCGCCAGCTGTCGGAGCGCTACGGCATCCTCCTGGACCAGGAGCCGGACGCCGATTACACGCCGCGCCACCGCCCTCGCCGCGACACGGACGCCTCCGACCGACAAGCGGCGCCCTGGCGGGAGGCGGAGAGGCAGGACGCTCAGGAGCCCAGAGCGCCGTATCGCGCCGGAGTGGGCAGGGTTTACATGAGGACTCACCCAGATCCAGCGCCTGTTTCCACCTCCAGCCCCGCCCACTCGAACCAAGCCCCTCCCCCCGCGCAAGAAAGGCCCAGGAGATTTTCCGAGCGGGAGCGAGCGATGAACCGGGAGAACCAGCGGCGGGGTTCGGCTTCCAGGTCTCGAACGCAGGAGCCGCAGACGCCTCCGTCCCAACACCAGGACGCCGCCCATCAGGAGCCAAGCCCCGCCCCCACCAGGGATTACAGCATCGCGGCGGTGCCCAGCTCGCCCCGCGCCGCCCGCCGGGCCTCGCTGCCCTCCCCCCGCTACGGCATCTCCCCCGGGGATCTGTTCATAGAGCAGCAGGCCCAGAGCATCCTCAGCAGACAGGGGTGAGTTTGTGCAACCCGGGAAATACAAATAGTTGTTTTTACTCATCTCACATTTAAATGCACAACTCTCACTAACAAAGGATTAGTCGCCGGCCCGAGTCAGTACAAATGCTCCCAGTTATTTTTTATACTTATACCATACGTATATATATATTATTTTGTTCTCAGAACCGTCCAGGAGCTGTAAAAGCAGCCGTTTGTTGTCAGCACACACGCACGGTTCTTGTTAGACGGGCTGTGACTGCGCTTCTACTGAGCCGAGTGGAGTCAGTGAGCCACAGTTGATGGGGTGACAACATTAGTCAGCTCGATGCGCTGACCCAGTCAGTCGTGGACCCACTTACTCAGCACTTGTCGGCTGATTTGGAAACTGGCCTGTTAACAACTATGAAATTACATCGGAGTATTCTGTCTATTGGTGCAGAGATGAGACTTTGCATTCTGTTTTGTATGGATGGCTTTTGATCACCTCATGCATTCCTCTGCTGAAAGGAGAGACACGTGTCCTTGAGTACGGATGCATTTATGGGCTGTACAGATACAGGTCCTAGACATGGCCATCTTTCTTTTATAAAACCTTTAAAAATAGTGTTAGTATAGCTTAAATAATTTTATCGGTACTCTTATTTGCAATTCTAATCAATTCAATTCATTTTATTTTGTATAGCCCAAAATCGCAAATTACAAATTTGCCTCAGAGGGCTTTACAGTCTGTACACATGCAACATCCTCTGTCCCCAAACCCTCACATCGGCACAGGAAAAACTCCCCAAAATATGAAAAAACCCTTCAATGGGGAAAAAAGGGAAGAAACCTTAGGGAGAACGTCAGAGGAGGGATGGACAGACTGCAATGGATGTCATGTGTACAGAATCAACAATGTAAAAGATGTACAATACATTCAAATCCTCTAACAGAAATGATACAAGTAGCTTTGCAGAGGAAAAGTCTCATAGGAAGGATAACCACAGTCTATTAATATTGACTGATGTGTCTCCAAAGAGGACATTCTAATCATTTTCTAACCACTGCGTCCTTGTATACCACTGACATGTCTTCTTTTTGGCCTTATCGGCTTCCCATGCTAGCTGGCATGAGTGTGCACTCATGTAGCACAAGAGCTGTGTAAATCCTTCGTGCCACGTCCGATAAACCACAGGTCCATCCATCATGTCAACGACAATGAGATTAGAGCGACCTTTGGCTGCCAGGGGTCACCGGGTTGTGGATGAAAATAGTTGGGCTTACCTTTTTGGCACAGAGACATCAGAGAGAGAGAGAGAGTTGTTTGAACTAAGACTCAAATTTAAACCCCAGGCACGGTGCTACTTGACGGATTCGGGAGTTCAGGTCGGTCCCATGTTAGTTTGGGGTCATGAAACTTTTTTTTTTCTCCATTTTTAGTGGAAACTAAATTAAGGGCGTGCAAAATTTAAATCAGTAACGTTTTGTGGGATTCGATCTGCGGGTGTCTGTTGCCGGCTGCCTCGGTAAGTAGCAGATTGTTGCCAGCAACATCAAAATGTGTAGTTGCATAGTAGTGTTTTGGATCATTTACCACACCCTACGCCGCGTATGAATCAAAGCTTGGTGTCTGCTCTTCAGGAGTTGGGAGATTGAAAGAAGTCTTTAACTGAACTGGAATCTCAGTGTCCCGTCTCCGTTTCTATTTCCCCAAGAATCCGGGTAAGAGAACGATTGTCCAGGGATGAAATTGTCCAGAGGCCCCCCGACCGGAGTCCAGACCGGCCCCAGGCCAACAGACCCCGCACTCAGGGGAGCTCTGCTCAGTGCGCCCCACAACAGGAGCAGAGGGGCGCTGCCGATCCCCCGCCCAGCGCCGGCCGCCACTCTGGCCACGGCCAAGCGGCCACGGCCTACCCGCCGCCCGGCCCCACCGTCGACTCGTATCTGGCCCTCCCTGCCCCAGTGGCCGCCGCCAAACGCCCCGCACCCCCCGAGGTGCAACCGCGGAGGAGAGTGAGCGCCGACCAGGTCCATGCCGCCCACAGGGAGGCCCGGCAGGCCCCGAAGGAGGAGGCCCACACGGAGGGCCTGCTGAAGAGCAGGAAAGCCGTTCTGCCGTCAGAGATCCGCCGAAGGGAACAGAGTGTGGATGATACTCACAGGGGCCGGCACGAAGACGTGGACTGGCAGAAATACAGCTCGGAACGGAGGGCGACGGGTCGCGGCGAGGAGGACTGGGATCGGGAGAGACCGAGGGAGAAGGAGAGGGGGAGAAACGTCGAGCGGATCAGAGAAAGAGGGAGGGAGCGTCGTGACAGCCAAGAGGAGAGAGCGATTCAACCTGTGCAGCCTTCCCACGGCGCGGCAGTCCAGCAGCCCAGGCAGCATCAGCCCTCGGAGCCTCTGCACGGGCAAGAGGAGGCCCCAACGCAACAGCAGAGTGAACCCAGAAGGAGACAACAGGGTGCTCAAGTTCAACCGCAGGAGCCTCCAACGCAGCATCAGTACGACCACGCGAGGCAGCCCCCAGCGCAGCAGCACCCTAAAAGACAGCGGGAGTGTGAGCTCCAAAGAGAAGAGCCTCCAAATGAGCAGAAAGACTCCCGGAGAAATCAACACGAGCAACAGGCAGAAGTTGAGCTTCAGAGGCGGCGGCCGGAGCCGTCAGGGAGCCAGATGTCTGACTCGGCCGTCTATCTCCAGAGGGGCTCCTCTTTGCCGCAGGCCCAGCCGGCGAGCGGGGGGCCCAAGCCCAAGATGAGGACCCGCGCCATGTCGGACATCGGCATTAGCCAGCATTCCGCCATGTATCGCGTGGACAGAGCGACGGCCGGCAGGGAGGCGTCGAGGGCCGCCCCTCCCCCGGGGACGTCCAACGGGGAGGCGGGCTCCCTGGACACCAGGGTGTCAGTGGCACTGCTGCGGCACTCGTACCTGGAGAACGCCAACCGGAAACCTGAGTTGTAGGTCCCCCTGGCATGGGCTCTGTGTTGCATCGCTAAATAACCGTCTAACTCTGCATTAGTGAGCTGCTGCTGCAAAAAAAAAACCTTTAAAAAAGATTTGGATAGAAAGTTATTTGGCATGAAACGTGTCAAAGTGCATTACGAGGATGCTATCATCACTCTAATTGTTCCTCGTTGTGTCTGCCATCTTGTTTTTGGAGCTTGACCTGTGCAAGTTGGGGTCGGCGGGAGTTGTCTGTCTGCTGCATGTTCACTGTAGGCGACGTCTCTTCACGGTTCGGGTTGCAGTCAATGTGTGTGAACTGCTTTTCTACTAAAACCCAACGCTGTTAATAGTTTTCTTCACTTGTACTTTTCCCTTTTCTTCGTTGTCCTCGTCAATCTATTCACAAAAAAAAAAAAAAAAGAGAGGCCACCAAAGTGGACCTGTCCGCCGCGGGGGCGGAGCCGGCGGGCGGCAGCGATCGGGACCGCGGCGCTCGCAAGCCTCGGCGCTACATCACTCCGGGAGACAGCCGCATGTCGGAGAGGTTTAGGACCCAGCCCATCACGTCTGCAGAGCGGCTGGAGTCCGATAGGTACGGCCGGCGCCCCCCCCCGCAGTGATCGGCGGGAGCTCTTGGCGAGCGTTTCGCTGATTCCTTTGTTGAATACACTGGATTGCACGGCGCGGAATGGTTCTGGGTGGACGCTCGGATCGTGATCATCACGTCGCGGTTGCTGAAATACATGCCAAAAAAAAAAGTGTAAATGCTGATGCTCGACGTATGCTTTCTGCAGGTCTCGTCTGAGTCCGTCGAAGCTGCAGGATCCTGAAGGTTCATTCCGCACATATGCGCACATTGATTTTCAAATGGTCTTTTTTGTCCCAGAAGTTTAAATACAGTTAATGCCCCGTAAAATGATTATTTTCTCCATTTCATTAGATGAAGGAAAACTAGACGATAGAGCCAAGATGAGCGTGGCTGCCAAGAGGTCTCTCTTCAGGGTACACCTCCTTCTTTATGTACATTTTAATCATATTACCAGAGGATTTATAGTAATATAGTAATAATGAGAAATGCTTTGTGGTCAATAGAAAGAGTTTTGTTCATATTTCATCTTATTTAGTTAACTGGGTATTTAAAGAGATCCAAATAAATTCCCCTGCTTTTGTAAACTTCTGTTCCTGACGTATTCCTCCAGGAGCTGGAAAAGACATCAGACGGAAGTATTCCCAAACCACGCTCTCGGAACTCCGCGGTTGAGAGGCGCCTGAGGAGAGTTCAGGACCGCTCACACACTCAACCCGTCACCAACAGGGAGGTCGTCGATGCCTCCAGGTAGATCCTGCATTCGGCTGGATCTGGTTTATTCATCGTGTTCCTCTTTTTTCGCCTTGTCGGTTTATCCCCCGTCTCTTTGTCCTCTTTTCTCGACCTTGAAGTGACCCCGCCGCATCGCCACAACCTCCGAGCAGCCACAGCAGCGCCCCTCGTGTCCCCAGCCCCACTGGAGCCAGCGCCAGTGTGACCAGCATCAGGTACTTACCGAGTGTTCCATTAAAGCCAGTTCAATGAAAGAAACTACCATGCACGGGGTTCAGTGTGATTGTATTATATTTGAGTGTACACCTTTAAACAACTCGTTAAATGAAGGAAATGAAAAGCTATGGGGCCAGAGCCTCCCTCTCCTGGCTGCAGCGCTGTTCTGTTCGCTCGGCTCGTCTTACGCTGTGATTCCTGCCTGTGACCCCCCCCCCCCCCCTCCCCCTCGCCCCCCTCCCCGTGTGCCACTTCATACCTATGTGCACCATGTAGGGCAAAGGAGTCGGCTTTAGCACCATAACTCACCCGGTGCTTTCCATGCCCAGTTCCCAAGCGTTCACTCACTGTCATCGTTGCCCACACGTGGGTCACATGGGTCAGCTAAGTTAAAAAAAAAGGCAGGGTTCACGTGTCCTGCAGTGTGTTTACTGACCCTGGTTTAACTTCTCCGTAACGCCACCGACATCCGAGTGAATCACATGATTATGTGGCATATGCGTGCTGATCTACCTCTAACCTGCTCGCTGGTGTTTGCATGTTTGTTCTGCTATTTAATAATTAGTAGGGGATATTTTGTTGTTAGTTATGAAACTGCTTGGTTATCCTTACCATCAGAAATCTGAAGGTTACAAGTTAAAGGCAATTGGACGTTGTTTATTTGAGAAAAATACATTTAGCACCTTGTTTGTTGCCCCCTTTTCCCTCTTTGACAGTTTACAAAACCCCTGAAACGGATATTATACACATTAAATATAAATGTGTTTCAATTAAGAGATCCTTCAGCGTCCTACACCAAATGCCCCCCCCCCTCCCTCTGTCACTACCCAGCATGCCGGCCTCCTCGCAGCCCGACTCGGCGGTCCAGGATCAGGAGAAGGAGCCGGAGGAGCACCAGCCACCAGCTGCCAGCGCCGGGGCCGGGGCAGAGCGCCACCTGCTTTTCCCCGACGAGCCGGACATCTCCGCCCTCCCCTTGGCTGAGAAGATGGCCCTCTTCAACCGCCTCGCTCAGCCCGCGACGGGCACGGCCGCCGAGGGGGTCCGAGGAGACACCCGCCAACGCAGGGCCAACGCCCGCTTCCAGACTCAGCCCATCACCCAGGGAGAGGTGCAGCGGGTAAACACACACGACGTCACAAAGTAATGATAAATAAGGGATCAAACAGTCACATGTTTCACATGTCACATGTAAACAGCATACAGACAATACTGTACAAAAAATGGATGTGGAAGTTAGGAATACTGAACATATTTCTTTTGGACGGCGGGATACTTTTTACATCTACGCGGCCAAAGCATCGGTATGAAACCCAAACATCAGCCAGACTTCACCTGCAGCACGTTCACAATCCATCACTGGTGTCCACACAGGAAGCTGAGCCGCCGCTAACCTCCGCCTCGTCTAACGGGGACTCGCGGGCCAATCAGGGACAGCGCGTAAGGCCCGTACGGAGCTTCTGATTGGTTGCAACGAATGAGCCCGCTCTCGACTGACCTGATTGTGCTGCTTACTGTAGCTTGATGACGACCATTAATGCAATTCAGTGTGCATCCGAAGTGGTCAATGTTGCTTCGTCACGGGATTGACGCCTTGTCTGTTGTCTTTGGATACAAGCAGCTTCTCTGACACGCTTGTATGCTGCAGGAAACGAGCATGCAAGTATTCGACTGGAAATTCTGCATGCTGGTTTATTCCTCCCAACTCAAATAAACCAGCGAGAACAGAAAAAATATCCAGGGAATAAGAATGTGGATGTATCTGGCCTGAAAGCTGTGTGGGTCGATGCAAAGACCTTGTTTATAGTAAAAAGGACTGGACTGTATTCTGGTGCAGTTGGAGTATCTGGAGATGGGTCATATTTCATACATTAATACTGAATTTTAGTGTCATGTTTTACTGACTTTGCGAGCAAGTATGAAACCATCTCATTTCTCATCTGATTGTATTCCATGCATCAATGTGTTCCTCCATCTGTAGCATCCACACATGCATACATCTCTAACTTCCATCCACACGCCCATTTAACTCCAGTCTTTTCTCCATTATAAGCCCCTCCACCCTCGAATTTGTCATTCTATCCGTCTTTACATTTCTAACATGATTCCTGCTGTTTCTGCAGCTGAAAATCGCAGGCGAGATCAAACTGGAGCCCCTGTCGGCCTCCCTGATCCGCTCCGTGGCAGCCGTCACCTCCCAAGCCACCGTCGCCACGGTGACCGCCGCGCCAGGCAGCGGCGGGGGCGGCGGCGCCGACGACAGCGGCCTCCGTCCGAGGAAGTCCACCGCCGTGCCCTGCATCCCCGCCCAACAACAGGCTGCCGGCGCCTCGGGCAGCCACCAGGAGAGGGCGTTGATGTATTTCTCCATGACCCAGAGCGGGGACCCGGGCCGCCCGGAGCCCGGGCTCGACTCCTCCCCCCTCCTCCCCGAGGGCCGGCAGAGAGCCGGGGCTCCTCGGGCTCCACCCTCCTCCTCCAGTCACAGGCAGCAGGGGGAGGCGGTGGAGGAGGGCTGGCGAGAGCGTCAGGGGGAGGAGGAGGAGGAGGAGGAGGTGAGGGGGAGACGGCAGGGAGGAGCCAGAGGAGAGATCCAAGACGGCAGCACTAAGCGGAGGCTGCACTCCCCCGACAGGCACCGGGACAGCAGGCGGCAGCATCCCCAGCACTCTGCCGAGCTCTCTTTGCAGGGGGGCGAGTCTCTGGAGCCTCTGGCCAGCCGGAGAGCCGCAGACGGACGCTCCCAGGAGAGTAGGGAGAGAGCAGAGGGAGGAGGAAGAGGAAGAGGAGGGTACCCGAAAGAGTCAGCTCACGCCGCCTCTGCACAGAAGCAGGAGATCGTCGGCGGCCGGAGCCAGCCAGGCATCTCAGGTAGGAGGCTCCTCAGATGACTTACACAGATTGATGAGATGGAGAAAAGTGAAAAGCACAATGGAAGGGGGGTGAATATGTGAGGGTGGAAGAAGGGATGTCGGAAGAGAGATAAAAAGCAAAGACAGGGGGTGACAAAAAGAAAGTGGAAGCAGTGTCTGGGGACGGGGCTGTTCTCATTACCCTCATTGTCTCGTGCAGCGTGCTCCCACGCATGATTGCTTTCTGCCGGCTGCACACACACACACACACACACGCACACACACACACACACACACACACGCGCACACACACTTGTCCCTGCTGGCGGTATTTGATTTGGCTGAGACCGAGAGACGTCTGAGGCTGCATCCAATTAGCATATCTTCACATGCATTTGCCTCATGGCTGTCTTTGTTTAGACAGAGGAAGCACCCTTCCTGACATGCTGATTGACAGCTAATGGACGCCAGAGATCCTTTTTTAATCGATCCGCGTTGTGCTCAGTGCCACGGCTGACAAAAGGGGCTGTGGTCCCTTGTGCAGCTTATTGCGCCTGCGAGGTCGCCTTGCGCATTCCCCATTGTAACGGGCCTGACCTGTTTTTATGTGCCAGTGCAGAATGCGTCCAGGGGTTGGTCTCTTTTTACCCCCATGCATGCTCACAAACACACTGCACGGGAGGATGAAAGCGCTCGGTGAGAGAGGGCAGAGCACTTGGCCCGGCACCTCCATCAAACAGGTAGAGGACAGGAAGGACACAAAGGACGCCTCGTTTGCAGGCCGTGCTCTTATTCGCTTCAGTGTTGGTAGATCCTTCGAGACCATAGTTTGTATCGCAGGGCGGCCTGCATTGCTTCACAACTGACCCTCACCCTGACCTCAAGGAAAAGACGTTGCTACGAGTGATGTGCAGCAGGTCTCTGATTCTGATTGTCAGGTCCAGACGTTGTAACTTAAACGAATGCTGCTTTCAGACGTTCCGGATCATCCCGCACCGCTGAGGCCACCGACCGCCAGGGCCTCGTCCAGGACGGCGTCCCACGTTTCAACCAGCCTGCAGCCTCCTCAGACTCTCCCCAAACCCTTCACCCAGCAGCCTCCGCCCACGCCGCCCAAACCTCCGGCCGACAGTCAGCCCCCGCCCCCGACGTGCCCCAGACCGTCCCCTCAGTCCCCTCGGTCCCCGCCGACGCAGGCCAGACCTCAGGGATTCATCCAGCCTCTCCCCAAGCCCTACCTGCAGACGACCCCCCCGCCGCAGACTCCACCCAAACCCCAGTGCTTCCCCCGGGCCCTGGTCCATCCCCAGTCCCTGGACCCCGACGAGGACTTCGGCAGGGACAGTGTCCATTCTGGAGATCTGCTGTCCCCCACCGAGTCCATAGACCTCCCGTCCGACGGCATGTCCGCCAAACAGATGTCCATCAAGGAGAGGTGAGTGACGGCTGGGGATCTTTCGTGGCACCGGGTCGTATGGAATGCTGCTGTGGAGACGACGTTCCACCAGGGAACGGGATCGTTGAGGCACAAACAATCGGAGCGACAGTGATGTTGATGCTCTAATGGCGACAGTCTTTGCTGTGCTTCATTCTGCTCCCAATGCTTGTCCATTGGTTTCTCTGAGCTCTCTGTTTCCCTCACTACTCTTATCGTTGAAATTTAAATTAAAAGGGCTCCCACTCCGCTGCCAAATGGCCGGTAATAACTGGGTGTGCAGTGTTTTACATTTTGAAGGTGAGAGAGACACTTTTTGGGGGGGGGGGACAGCCGGGAGGAGAGATTCCTGAGGTGTCCTCATTTCTGGCCCGTCCACGCTCAAGCACCTGAGATGATGACACACTTTCCTTTACCCCTCAGCCTCTGCTCAACAGCGACACTCTCTGACCTGTTTTTTCACCCTTGAACAATCATTTTGTCCCCTTTTCACCACATTGGCTTTCTTCTTTTTGGTTTCTCCAGTTCTAGATATGCACGCTCTTAGAATCCAATTATCCCCATTTCCACCCATAAATTCGAAAAGCATCACTATTCCATCAAATTTGTACACAAAAATGGATGAGAAACCCCAAATGTACATCCACATATTATTGGAGTTTTGGAGTATTTTGAATCTGTTATAAGTTTGTAGTGACCGACCCACCGATTGGTCCGAAATGATCGGCTGAGGGCCCCCTTCATCAAAATGTCCTTTCTGTTGCTTTCTGACAGAGTGGCCCTGCTGAAGAAGAGTGGCGAGGAGGACTGGAGGAACAGGATCAACAAGAAACAGGAAGTGGTCAAGGCGGCGTCCGCCGAGCAGCAGGCGCAGCCATGGGAGCCGGAGCCCACCTGCGAGAAGACGGTCAGTTATCGACAGAATCAAACCGCATCATCGCCCGTTAAAGGGGCGCCGCGTTGAAGCTCACGAGCTCCCTCGAATCTGTGTGTGAAAAGTGATGTTTTTGGGGAGTGTGTGATGGCCTTTTTACATTTCCAAAGTGGCAGGAACAAACAGGAGTTTGTTACATATGCTTCTCTCTCCGTTAATACAGCAGCTGCAGGTCAACGCTGCGTTTTCTTTCTACTCGGCATTAGTATTCAGTTGGGACTGTAATCCTGTGGGCCGTCTCCCCCCTAAAACCCATTATAAGCAACAATGCCCTCCCTCCTTCCCCCCCCCCCCCCCCCCCCCCCCCCCCCGCCCCGTCTGACTGAGGACTTCCCCTGTGTTTAACCCCTCCAGGAGGAAGGGGTGGTCGTTCAAGAGCACTCCGCTGTGTGTGAGCAGCTGTGGGTAAGACAAAAGGGCCAATCGGCTTCGTGCGGGATTCGTGTTGTCCAATCACGGCTCGGCGTGGACTTTGTGTGATTGCTGCTCCGGGGGTGTGCTTTTTTTAACTTGGAGGGATGGACCAGTTTCTGTGCTTTCTTTAGCTTTTTGCTGATGCTGTCCTGAAAGCGGCATTAAGTAATCCATTTAATTCAAAATCAGTTAGGTATATAGAAAACGTTGTCCTTTTATATTAATTCTACTTCCAACAACCATTTTAAACCTGAATTTTTTATGGCCATCATTAAAGCAAAATTGTAGTGAATATAAATATATATACATTTGATGTCAGCACATTAATGCTGTATGTATGTATACATTCCACATATTCCATAAGTCCAGTAGAGCAGATGATGGAGATAAGCACGAGTTTCAGTGGTTAAAGGACAAAAGTTTACCAAAAAACATCATTTATTTTTAAGGTTTTGTATTCCCTGAAAAGAAAGTACTGGATTGTTTTGAGTCATGACTCCTCAAAAGATTATTTAAATGGAATAATCTTAGCTGGTTAAACACAGAGTACTTGTGGACCCCTGCTACATGATAAACATATATTTCAATTATTACTTAACGCACCTTAAGCGGTGTTTTTGCTCCTCTAGCGGTTTAATGTGCCAGATTCAAAACTGTTCAAATTCAAAATGTAGAGAAATCGTTCCTTGCAGTTGTTGTTACTAAATAAGGTCCTTATTGCTTACAGAGCTTCTAGATTAAGTCTGTAAGCAGCATTATAGCTTTACAACATTCACGTTACATTCCCAGTTTCTGTCCTTCTCTCCTTTGCATCCCTCTTTCATCTGCATGCTCATCGTTCTTTCTTCCTTCTCCTCCTTCGCTTTCCTTTCTTTCACTTTTCCATCCACCTCTGCATCCTCAGGAGCCCGTCTTCTCCTCCACCTTTTCTCCTACTATCTCCCTTGGCCAAAAGTGTCAGTACATTGACCACCATTGTCAGGTAAGGACGAGCACCCAGCACGCCCCGGTGCGCCGCATGCACTACTGAGTACGACACTTCACGCGGGCTCGGATCGATTTGATCATGTGACCACGTGAATAATCGCTCCGTAAGCTCTGTGTTGAGTTTGAATGCAACTCTCGACACAACCTTTAAATCCCCCCCCCCCCCCCCCCTCCTCCGTGCAGAAGATGGGAGAGCAGATCGAGGCGCAGATGTCCATCGAGGAGAGAAAACTGATGATCTCCGTGCGGGAGGACGCCTGGAGGACGAAGGGCAAAGGAGCAGCCAACGACTCCACGCAGTACACCGTGGCCGCTCGTATGGTCAGGAAAGGTCAGTGTGCGGAACCGCCGTTTCCCTCGGGGAGGTGTGCCACCTGCAGGACTTCTAGGCCCAAAGATGACAAAAACGCGACTGCACCCTCTCCAGATGAGACGTGTTTCCCAGTATGGAAAACGCTGACGTGTCTTGCTGGTAGTCGTGTGAAGGCCCAGTGCAGCGATCTGGGAAAACAAAGCCTCACATTTTAAAAACACAACACTGTGGTTTCGTTGTGAAACTGAGAGAATAAAGTGAGAAATCGAGGTTATTAAACAGGGCCGATTCCCAGCCTTTAAGTGAAATATGTTTGTTATTAAACGCGACGTCCTGTCTCGTGGGTCCGCAGGCCTGGCGGCCTCCTCCTCCGTCATCAGCCCCGTCCTGTCACCGGTCTGCACCAAACTCAAGAGCAGCATGCCGGCTGTCAACAAGCCACAGGAAGGTGAGACTGATCCGGAACCTCGATTGGTTCATTTGTTGTTGTTTTAACCACAAGGGATCAATCATTTCGGGTTGAGATCATTTCATCTTGTGTGCAATGGTGGGCAAAAATATTTGTAATATTTCACTTTTAGAAATTGAGGCGAGGTCAGAAATGGAATCGGACAAGAAACTGGACAAGTTGGAGAGCTTCCTGGGACGTCTGAATAGCAAAGGTATGAACTCACCGACCTTAAGCTGCTTAAGTGCTATTATCATCTTTGCCTCTTTGTTAGTGTTTTTCTGCTATTTCGGCAACTTCTACCCTGGTTCTGTCCGTACCTCGTGTTTGGGCCTAATGTGCTGTTTTCCCTCTGCCGATCAGTGGCTGGTCTGCAGGAAACCACCCTAACAGTGACCGACAGGGCGGTGAAGGAAGTGATGAAGCTGGATGACGAAATCTTCTCCAAGTTCTACAGACGCGTTGCCGAATTCCCGCGCATGCCCACCAGGATCGAGATCAGCGAGGATTTCGACTCCATCTTTGGTTCCCAGGGCCCGAAGTAAACACACAAAGGAGCTTATTAGGGACGGCTGCACACAAGTCGAACCCCTAAAGGCCCCCACTCACCAACTCGCTCCCCCCCCCCCCCCCCTCCCGCTGCAGGCTGACGTCGGCCATGGTGCAGCACAAGCGGTCGGTGCGTCCCTCCCGGAACGTCCGGGCGTCCAGGAACCCCGTGAAGATGCTGGCGGCCAGAGAGGACATCAGACACGAGTACACGGAGCAGAGGCTGAACGTGGCGCAGTTGGAGAGCAAGCGGATGAAGGCGGAGAAGAGTCAGCGTGAGCATTTGTGGTTGTAGTCGCTTGTTGTTTGTTGGGAAAAGCTCAAATGATCGGTAGCATTATTGTTGCTTCCAGCCATCTCCACCTTTTGTGTTCTTTGGGTAAATAAGAGCTAATTGGAATGACCCTCTCCTCGAGCAGGCTTCGCTGCACTCTGAAGGTTTTTATTCGTTTCTTTTAAACGTTTACTCCCTAATTCCAGTGAATAAATCCTCGGAGTATTCCGAGGCTGCTCTGGCGGGTCTGGCCAGTAAAGAGAACTTCAGCAGCGTGAGTCTGCGCAGCGTCAACATCTCCGAGCAGATGTCCAACAACAGCGCCGTGCCGTACAAGAACCTCATGCTGATGCAGGTCAAAGGTGAAGAACGACGGTGCTGCATGCTGGACCCCCCCCCCCCCCCGTTGCTGACTCGGCGTGTTTATTCTTTTGTGGAAAGATAAGGAGGAACGGAAATGTAAAGGCCTCAAATGTGACAAACGGATCTCTTTTTGTTCTGCAGGTCGTCGTCACGTTCAGACCCGATTGGTGGAGCCCAGGGCGTCGTCGCTGAACAGCGGCGACTGCTTCCTGTTGGTCGCCCCGGAGCACTGCGTCGTCTGGCTGGGAGAGTTCTCCAACGTCATCGAGAAGGCCAAGGTGAGCGCCTGCTCCTGTGTTATGAATCCTCACAAACTGCTCATCGGGTCAACGCCGTCTGGCCTCCGTTCCCTGCACACAATCATGGGATGTCTGTCTAGACACTTTTTTATTTTTCTACTTCGCCTCCTCGTTCACTGCTGTTTACACATTTTATTCTGATTTAATGCACATAAAACCCATAACGTCATCTGAGGTCGCCTGAGCGGCACCTTTCCTCACAACGTTCGTGTAATAGTGAAGCAGAACGACATTGTTCATGACACTAAAGTCACGTTCTTTGTTGCCCTCTCGCAGGCGATGGACCTGGCCACCTTCATCCAGACGAAGAAGGACATGGGCTGCAGGGCCGATCGGGTGCAGACCATCGAGGAAGGGGTCGACCCGCAGGGTGCAGACGCTCAGCTGTTCTGGTCAATCCTCGGCGGACAGACTGCTCACCAACGTAAGGAGTCACCTTCTCACCGCGTCGCGGCTCTCAGAATGTTTTTGCCGCGTTGACGCGCCGCGGATTCTTCTCGTAGCGGCCGGCCCGCCGGAGGAGGACGAGCGGTTTGAGAACGCCATCGTGGAGACCAACTGCATCTTCAGACTGCTGGACGACAAACTGGTTCCCGACGACGACGAGTGGGGGAAGGTGCCTCGCAGCTCTCTGCTGGCTTCCAAGGAGGTCAGTGGGACGACGTTCTGCTCTCTTGTTTGTGGATTTAAAGAGACTCAATCAACGAGAAGGGCACCACGTTAGCAAACGATACTTAATGGATTTGTTATATTTAGGTCATTGGACTTGAATCCTTGATGGTAACTTTTTAGCTGCCACTGTTCATCCTGCCCTTAGTGGCCCTCAGGCCAGATGTGGAGGGCGGGTTTCTGTTGCCAGCAGAACAATTCGGCTTCATCACAGTTTGTAACCTCATGCCACAACGTAATTGCGTTTAACGGTTTTCCGATGGTGGACTTTTCCCTTTCAGGCCCCAAGCTCCCGACATCAATATTTGTAATATGTCGGTGTTCTTAAGAGGAGCTCTCGGCTTCTGGCTGGTCTGAAACGTGTTGCTTAGCAACAGCAGGTGCAATGGCGAGCACCTCCTACATCCATCTGTGTACCGCTACCACTGAAAAATGTAAACGGGATGAGGACAGGAGGGCTAACTCAAATTGCTTTTTTTTTTTTGCACATTATTAAGAAAAATTGTGAATGTTTTTACTCTATTGTCACATTTTTTAAAGTTTGTTTATGTTACAATATGTTTATATTCCAGCCCGTGTTTACATTGTTGTAACACTCCCACACACTGTTACATAAAGTGTACAGATGGTGTCGTGTGGAGACGTTCTCTCACCTCACATGCGTTCCCCTTGTTTCGGGGGGCAGGTGCTGGTGTTTGACTTTGGCAGCGAGGTGTACGTGTGGCACGGTAAAGAAGTGACTCTGGCTCAGAGGAAAGTGGCCTTCCAGCTGGCCAAGCACCTTTGGAACGGGACATTTGACTACACGTGCTGTGACATCAACCCACTTGACCCCGGAGGATGCAATACACTCATACCCAGGTGGGACACACACACACACACACCTGCATTCAAATTTTATTTACTTCATTTTCGGAATGCTTAATGTAACCTAATGCATGTCCCCACATTATAACCAATACAAGTACACATGAACACATCTGTATTTCTGCTCTTGATTATTTATAATCATAAATGATGAATAGTCTCCTGATGATAATTGTCATTCCTGCAGCACCGTACAAAGTTCACAAAGTAATTTGACAGACAAAGCAAACGTATGTAAATAAAACGTTATTGTCCCGATCTGCCTTATATTGGAGCCACAGTGATTACAAACTGTCAAACACTACGATGTACACTATTTATAACTATTAAATGCATATTCACACAGGGTTAACATAGGATGAAGTTTGATCATGGCATATTTTCACATGGACACAGGAAGGGCCAGGGCCGCCCTGACTGGGCCGTATTCGGCAGGCTGACTCAGCACAACGAGACCGTCTTGTTCAAAGAAAAGTTCGTGGACTGGACGGACGCGAAGTCGCCGACGACGAAGGACGGCGGCGAGCTGGTACCCGAGCAGAAGGTGCAGAGCCTTCATGAGGAGGGTTGTAGTGCTTGTCATGCTTTTGGGTGGATGCAGTACGAAGCATCCCAGAGAAGCACATGTGACCTATCAAACCATGCAGGATGCTATTAACACTCCTTAAAATCCTTTCGTCATTAAATGACATTTCCCTCAGGAGACACCGGGGCGAGAGTGCCGGCCCTACGACGCCGCCTTGATGCTCCCCGTCCTCCAGTCGGCCATCTGCACCATCCTGGACGGGTCGAATGTCGGCCGCGGCCACGGCCCGGTGGAGACCGAGGACCACATGAGGACCCAGGAGATCAGCACGGCCTCCGTGGACGTCTGGCACATCCTGGAGTTCGACTACAGCCGCCTGCCGCGCCAGAGCATCGGCCATTTCCACGAGGGGGACGCCTACGTGGTCAAGTGGAAGTACACGGTCAACACCTCAGGTCAGACGAGACAACAGGTTTCAGTTTCAGGGAGATGAAGTTGCTGCAGTAACACCATCGTTATGGACTCTTCAGGGTATTTTGTTGATGTTCTGGTCGCGTGTGTGTGTGTGTGTGTGTGTGTGTGTGTGTGTGTCAGTTGGTCGTCGGCAGAACCCCGAGGCGAGGAGCAGCGGGCCGGGGAAGGAGAGATGCTGCTACTTCTTCTGGCAGGGTCGACACTCCACCGTGAGCGAGAAAGGGACGTCGGCGCTGATGACGGTGGAGCTGGACGAGGAACGAGGGGCGCAGGTACAACGTTGCGAACGCTTCCTACCGATCACCCGAAGCGGTGTTTGGTTGGCGGTAACACGCGCTGTGTGTCGCAGGTCCAGGTGCAGCAGGGAAAAGAGCCTCCGTGTTTCCTGCAGTGCTTCAACGGGGGGATGATCGTCCACGCCGGCAAGAGGGAGGAGGAGGAGGAGAACACTCAGAGTAAAGCTTTTTCACACATCTGCTCCTTTAACGACTCACCAGAAGCAGAATAGGTTCACAGAGGATGTAGAGGATGCTGCATATTTGTGAATTATTATTAAATATCTACATCTGAAGCTTCCCCCATTGTAACCTGTAAAAAGTGACAATTTATTTTAAATACAAAGCATTTAACTTGACAGTTAAAGTGCTGGAGATTTTTAAATAATTTCAAAATGACAATTATCTTCATCATTTGAATGAAAATGCTGCCTTTGAAAAAAAGGTCTAACTGTCATGAAAAGGAAGTCAAGTGTTACTATCAGAAGGGAATCCTGTCCTGAGTGACCCGACCCCCCGTCTGCCCCCAGGTGAGTGGCGTCTGTATTGCGTGCGGGGCGAGGTGCCGGTGGAGGGCCACCTGCTGGAGGTGGCGTGTCACTGCAGCAGCCTGCGCTCCAGAGCCTCCATGATCCTGCTCAACATCAACAAGGCCGTCATCTACCTGTGGCACGGATGCAAGACGCAGCTGCACACCCGCGGGGTGGGGAGCGCCGCCGCGCTCGAGATCAAACAACAGTGAGTTTCCTCGGGACGACTTTCGAGACGCTGATTCGAATGATTGCAACCGGGGGGGGGGGATGTTTGGTTGCCATGAAACATGCCTTCTGTCTCCCCCCTCAGGTGTCCTTTGGAGGCGGGTCTCCATAGCAGCAGCAAGGTGACCATCCATGAGTGCGATGAGGGGGCGGAGCCTCCGGGCTTCTGGGAGGCTCTGGGGAGGAAAGACAGGAAGGCCTACGACTGCATGCTGCAAGGTCAGTTACTTCATCTCTACTCTCACCTCTCACACAATTAGTACAATTATTTACTTATAGAAACCAGAGGGGTCCAATATTGTGCAAATAGTTAGAGAGTGAGTTCATCTTCTAAAGGGACTCTGGCACCTCTTTTATCCACAGGGGCCAAAATCAAGTTCCTCCTGGACATTTATTATTGTCTTCAAATCAAAAGCCCTTAAATCCAAAGTGTATGAAGTTATCAAAGGAACTTGAATTACTGATTAATTACTTGAATTGGGCAATATGTGATCAGCACCTAAATAAGATCAAGATGATCAAATGATGTTTTTTGGATTTTGCTGCTCAGATCCAGGAAACTTCCATTTCACCCCCCGGCTCTTCCAGCTGAGCAGCACATCTGGAGACTTTGTGGCGAGTGAGTTCTTCCACCCGTCCAGAGCCCCGGGCCTGGTCAGCTCGCTGCCCTTCCTGCAGGAGGACCTGTACAACGCCCCACAGCAACCCGGTGAGCGCCGCTCAGCCAGGTGCGCCTCCTGTCTTTGTGTCGTGCAGAGATGTAACCCTTCCCCTCTCCGTCAGCGCTGTTCCTGGTGGATAACTTCCACGAGGTGTACCTGTGGCAGGGCTGGTGGCCTCAGGAGGGCGAGAGCACCGGCTCGGCCCGCATCCGCTGGGATTCGGACAGAAAGTGCGCGATGGAGACGGTGCTGCAGTACTGCAAAGGTGGGAGCAACCCTGATGGTGGCTGATATGATGAAATAAAGTGTTTGAACACTTTACTAGGGCTGCAACAACGAATCGATGAAATCGATTAAAATCGATTATTAAAAGCGTTGGCAACGAATTTCATTATCGATTCGTTGTGTCGCGCGACTATTATCTTTGAGTATTAAAAGAAAGTTGCGCGCGCAGAGCTGAGAAAAAAAAAGTTGAGCGCTCGCGCAGCAGAACATCAGAGAGACCCGTACTACTGTTCTGAAACATGCGGAGGAAGAGAAGCCAATGCGACCTAAATATTTCACACTGAATGGGGGGTGCGGGTCCTAGCGGGCAACGGGGGGGGGGGGGGGGGGGGGTGGTGCTGCGGTTTTCTTTGCAGCGCCAGTAGTTTTACGTTCTAATCGCCGCGCTCGACTTCAAGGTGTAACCTTTATTATTGTTCGGTCTGAAACAGCGCGCCCAGTGACGGGTGGTGCAGCAATATTGATTTGATTTTGTGCCTAATATATTTAATTTGGCGGCTGTAAAGTATACATCATGTGATGTGTGTATGTTTTTTGTGTTAGTCCATTTTATTTGCTTACTTAGGGATGTTCAAGGAGCAATCTGTTAGTGCAAAACATATTTAGAAAGTGCACAGTCAGTTCTATTTTTCAATAAAGGGTTGGAAATTAATGTTTTTACATTTTTTATTGTTTTATCCGATTCATCGATTAATCGAACAAATAATCGACAGATGAATCGATTATTAAAATAATCGTTAGTTGCAGCTCTACACTTTACTGCTTTCGTTTTAAGGGTTCAAAGTGGAAATAGTGCATTTTGACAAGAAAACAAGTGGGACTTTTGTTGGAAATAGTGAAAACAAACCTGAGATTTGAAATTCCCTCTGCAGAGAGGAACGAGAAGAAGCCTCAGAAGTCGTACCTGATCCACGCCGGTCTGGAGCCGCTCACCTTCACCAACATGTTCCCCAGCTGGGAGCACAGAGAGGACGTGGCCGAGATCACCGAGAGGGTCCGACACACACACACACACACACACACAGCGCACTGTCCGATGACGCTATGACATCATCGGCGCCCGAGGCCTCATGCCGTGTCCTCCGGCTGCAGGAGGCGGAGGTGTGTAACCAGATCATCCTGGTGGAGGACGTGTTGGCCCGGCTCTGTCAGAACACCTTCCCTCTGGCTCGGCTGCAGGCGCGGCCGCTCCCAGAGGGCGTGGACCCGCTGCGCCTGGAGCTCTACCTGTCCGACCAGGACTTTGAGGTGAGGGTTAGGGTTAGATTTCTGCTGCAATGTTAAAAATAAACATGCGCGTTTCAGAGGGCGGAGGTCGTTCTGACAGAAATACGTAATCAGAAATACTTCAAGGAAGTTTCTCATCAGAAGATCCGATAAATGTTTGAAGTAACTTTTGAAATACTTTACACTCTGGGGCAAACTCACAAAAGAAAGAGTGGCGGCCGCGAGCAACGTGCATCACTTTCATCCCCTATCTGCTCCGTCTTAAGGTCAAATACACAGAAGATGTGCAAATGAAAAGACAGCACAAACCTCCCGAGGGCCCTTAGGAGAGAGAGGAAAGGGCAAAGGGCAAAGTTCTGCTGTGTGTTGATAGCGATTGAAACAGACCCTTCGGAGGTGGAGCTTCCCTCTACGTCTACAACTCCTGGTTGAGGTCATGCGTCCTAACGCTTCTAACTCTCATTTCACAGAGCAAGTCGTAGGTGGATTCAGGTAAGAAGAGCCACTCGTGTGATTTCGGCATCCGGGGCGGCCTGTCCGTCCTCACAGCACGTCGCCTTCGCTCTGTCTTTCTTAACGTGGTATGAAATCTCCGTGGTGCTGCTCGAGGAGGAAAGTTTTGCGCCTGGCTGCACAATTCCGTCTGAAAAGATTCCGTCCGGATGAACGTTTTGATTCGAGAGGCGGCCGAGAAGCTGCTTCACACGAACTAAGAGCCCATTGCGGCTCAGATGGAGTATTGAGAACAAATAGAAAAGTGTCTGTGCATTTAAGTAAGAGGTTCAGGTATAAACCAAGTAGTAGAAGCGCAACTCTTTAATCTACTCGTCATGTGACAGGAAATGAAGATATTTTTTTAAATCGTTGATTTGTTATTCATCAAGCAATAATACCAAATGACACCTAATTATATTCTCTGGGTTTTAACTCTCTTTGAACTTGCATTATATATTTTTATTGATAAAATGAGATATATACGATCAGCTCAAATATTAAGTCATATTAAGTTTTCAATCACTAGGAGAAGTGTCTCATGCTTCAACATAAACCTCGATGGGGTTTTTTGGATTCCGGTGTTTTCAACACATTTCATTAATACGCACGACTTGAAACCTTTTAGTGATGATTGAGACATTTAATTGTGCAGCCATTGTTCATTTCGTCTCCTCTTTAGAAGGTGCCTGTTCTCCACCTGACACTGTGTGTTCCTCTCTGCTGCCGCTGCTCTCCTCCCCTCTCTCTCTCTCTCACACACACACACACACACACACACACACACACACACACACACACACACACACCTGAGAGCATTTCCTCTGCACTTGTGATTCACCATCAGCTATGCTGCAGTCTGACTCACTGTCTGTGTTTGGAGCACAAAATGGAAGCATGAAAAACCACCAGTAGAAGTAGAATTAAGACATTAAGTCCCTTTAACACGACCCGAGTGAACATGAACATGAACATGAACAAATGGAAAGATGTGACAGAGAAGTCCAAGATGTACAAGATGCTGCTTTTTACCAACACGTCCTATAGAAACCGATCCTTCAGTGGTTCTTTCTCCTGATTAATGCACGTTCTTCTCCTCACAACCGCAGGAAGCTCTGGAGATGACGAGAGAGGAATACGAAGGTCTACCAGGGTGGAAGCAAGTGAACCTAAAGAAGGCCAAAGGACTGTTTTGAGGAAGTTTTTAAATCGAAGATGGAAGCGGAAGAAATAAATAAATAAAGTGCAGCTGAGATGGAGACGCAGGAAGCCGGTTTTTATTGACATCGGGACGGAGGGACGGATGAGGCCTCGCTTATACTCCCCTTTTACCTTTCAACTTCCCCCCCGACCCCCGGGGGGGGGGGAGAGGAGGTGAGGGCGCACACACACCTGGTGCTCACCTGTCCACGAGTCTCCGCCCGGCACCAAAGACTCACGGATGAGGAGGTGCACACGGGGGACGAGCTGGTGCCCCGCTTTGGTCGCGTGTTAATGTGTGTCTGTGTGTGTGCGCGATTGTATATAATGTTTGTGTGAATTGTCGATGTAAAAAGTGCGCGTGTCCGTGTAAAAAAAAAACGTGTCGCGTCCCGTGTTGTGAGGAGAGCTTTCCTTGGTTTTAGTGGTTGTGGTCTACAGTGTCTACCGTGAGCAGCTGAAGTGACCCTCGGCTTGAAGGAGTTGTAATTTAAAATAAAAAAAGAAGGTTTGACTTGTCGGAGACAGAGAAGCAGCAGCTCTGAATGTATAGTGCCTTGCGTTTTGTGTACAGTTTATATACAGAAAATATAGTCTGCCATTTTTAAAGACTTTCTTTGTGATATATAAGACAAAGTGAATTAAATCACGATAATGCTCAACTCGATCCACGTGTCGCTCTGTGTCTCTTAGCTCGGCTTTTTTCCTCAAGAATAAACGAGGCCTTCCCTCCACGACTGACTCTCTGTGTGAGAGGTCACAGACCGAAGCATTGCTGTGAGGATCTCTCTCTCTCTCTCTCTCCAATGAGGGTCCAAAGTCTGACCACATTATTTACCAGAGTTTTAAAGCCGTGTGAGCGGACAGTGAGAGAAGAAAGACAGCGAGGCCGATATTTCAGACTATTCCTGGAACTGAAGGTAGGTACATTCGGCGATGCCTGTTTTGAGTTTTTGGCCACTTGGCAGGACTTAACAGGGTTCTCAGTGGAGCACAATCTGGTGCTTGACCCAGTATTTCCAGCAAAAGGATGTACGAATGTGGGGTTGCCTCAAAAGTAACATGTTGATGTCAAAGAAGGAAGTTCCAATGCATCGCGGCGTCCATTGGTATTTCTTTGAATAGCTCATGGAGAATAGATCTCTCTATACATTGATGTACTATGGGTCCATTGTCTCCTCAAAGAGCCGTTTGACACCAGAAGGGAAACAACTGGGCCCAGATCAGCCGGACCGGTGTGAAGGGAAAGCCGCACATCTAAGAAAGATGTACTTAGTGTGCTAAATGTTGTAATAAATGTTAAATAATTAACTGAGAAGAAATATATTATTTTTGTTTATATTAATATTGTCGAATGCAAATCACTATGTGTAAATATGTGAATACACATATAAACTGCCCATTCTGTGTTAATGGGCGTTTCAATTTAAAACGGTACTTTATTTTAAAATTTGTTGGTTGGGGCTAAAAAGTTAGCCTGTCCCAACTGCGCCAATCGCAGCGTCCCAGTGAGGCTGTTCCAGGGATTATGCGACACTTGTTAGGGAGTTACATGGGGTCTCACGTGTAAGGCCTACAACATGGACAACAGACACTATTCAGTGTAAACTGTGACTACAATTTGCAGTAAGCGACTGCAGTGAACTTTGGCTCTGACTGGCCTGCAACAGGGACAATATCAAGTCTGTCAGTGAACTTCTATGATAAAACAGAATGTCTCTCTGAGAAAAGGCAACCGCGACAGAGAGGAATCCCTGAGCTCTACCGATATAATGAACTACGGCCCCTTTTTCAATTCGACCACAGTTGACTCAGTCATGGTGCACAACATGTCATGTTTTTTAAAACAGGCCAAAGCTGCCCTGTTGCATTGTGGGTAATTACCTACCGCCGCGTAAACGCATATTTTTTTATGAATTATCAAGACATATTCATTTAAAAAAATCCCTTTGCTCAGTTCATGTGCTGATTGGTGAGGTGCCCCCGGATTAAATCACATTTGTTCCTGCCACAGTGGTGATTATACGACTGTTTGTGAGTTGTGTGTTGTTAGCATGAAATACGAGCCGTTAGCTTGTTTTGTTATTTTTTTAAATGACGCGTTCTATTGAATGGAATTGTTGTCAACACGTCATAGAACGTCATTTGGGTGCAGTACCGTTTTCAACCACAGCGAAGTTGCATTGGGCTGGTGGCGCTCTTTCAAAACAGATAGATGGATACCTAGATGTATTACACTGCATTTCCTGTGAGAGTGAAACAAATAAGATTGTTATCCTTTTATTCACAACTATTTTTTGTTTTGCAATAAATGGTGAGTATTGACCTACAAATTAGTATTGCGTTTCCGATACCTTTGCAGCTTTGTTTTAAATCATTCTGGGATGTTTTTTTAAATGGATTGAATAGTCTTATGTAGGAAATTTTCACCGTATTGTTTTTTCTTTATTTACTTTTACTGAAGACACGCTGGTTGGATTTCAATTTGAGGAAAGAAAAAAATAACAGCACAAAAGAAACTTAAAGGGGTTTGCTTTCAATCAATACATACAAATGATGCAGAAGTGGAATGACTCTGTTTGAAGGAGGAGAATGAGGAGGACAGAAGGCCTGCAGCACGATAGGCCCGACCGAACTGGACGGCGCCTTAGGAATATAGCGGGGGTAAGGAAGTAGGAACGCCTTTACCATACCGGGCGTAAATTCCAAGCACGAAGGAGCCACTGAGAGTGCTTGCAGATCTTCAATTCTCTTGAGGGAAGAAATGGCAAGCAAAGCATACTCGGGCCGGCCAGTATGGGGCAACCAGCAGTAGACTGACACCGTCCTGATGGACCCTCTCCAGAACTCCTGGGAGCAGATCAAGCCTGCACCATCGCATCCACCCCTAGCAGGGCCGGCAGAAGTGGAAAGAGTCACAAAACTTTGTACTCAAGTAAAAGTACTGTTACTTAAGTAAAATTTGACTGAAGTACAAGTAAAGCCACCGGTCTAAAAATTTACTCAAGTAAAAGTAAAAAGTAGCTCATTAAAAATCTACTCAGAGTAAAAGTTACTGAGTTGCTTATTTAACAGCTGGGTTGGGTGCGGGATTCTAGTGTGGTTAAAAAAAGACAAGGGAAAATAAATCTCAATCTAGTTGTTTTTAATTGAAGGAAGACCTTTACAAATGAAAGTGAAATAGCAATTATAATAAAATAAAAATAAAAGAGATAGATGATTTTAGTGCAGATCATCTAATAACTAGGGCCGGGACTCGATTAAAAATATTAATCTAATTAATTAGAGGCTTTGTAATTAATTTATCGAAATTAATCGCATTTTAATTGCATAAATATTTGACCTGAGAACAGTGAGAAGTAATTTTTTTCACATGGATTTTTATTTTTGTTGAACCAATTCCAGCAGGCAAGTGTAGCAATAGCATATTTAGAAATATAGTACTTTCAGAACTTCAGGTAGCCTATAGGTAAGTAGACCTTCTGTAAACTATGTTTTTTTAATTAGACCAATACTTTCAAGTACATTCAGAACATTGGTTATTTTTTCAGACGTGGACTTAGTTACCCTGGTCCTTAAAGCAGTCATCTGGTGCAGTGTGGGTTGGGTGTGGGTCCTTGTACTCGGAGTCGGGCTAACGTCCACGCTAGCTGCTAATTGTTTTGCGTTGAGGTGATACTTGAGGCTCGATGTGAATTCCTTGTTGCACAGCTTGCACACAACCATGCTCTTATCGACGCTTCCGGCTGATGGGTGGGACGTCGGGACGTATGCACTCCAGTGGCGGACCGTTTACTCTGCGATCTCCTTAAACTGTCTCTGTTTTGCTCACTGAAGCAACACACTACGTGGACAATAAATATCAGAGCCAAGAGCAGCGAGTGTAGTCACCTACTGCTGCTAACACATCCTGTCAGACCAGGATTATTTATTCATATCCGTTAATGAACTTTTCTCCTCTTGTTACCATGGTAACCGCTGTCATTACAGACGGTTGCGTCGATTCTTACTGTGAAAATCTACGTACTTCCGGTTTAGCGGCTACGCTTCGTATTTTCATTCGATTTCAGCTGGGTTTGCGTCTGTTTTGTCCGTCTCCATCATTCTTGTTTAGCGCGTTCGTTTTCCCGCTCATCACTCTATCAGTGCCGTGACGTTAGTTTCCTGGGCACGAAACTATGTGAGCTCTTTAGTGGAGCCATGACTCCTTTAGGGCAACTTGAAGACATCTGACACTTACAAAATACATAAGACATTTTTTATTGCCCAAAATTGCACAAATTACAAACTTACAGTCTGTACACGTGTGAATCCTGTGTCCCGAAACCGGCACAGGGAAAAACTCCCTTTTAGGTCCCAAGCCCAAAAGTTTGGGAACCACACGTTTAATCCCTGTCAATGCATCGGTCTTCATGTTTCAGAAGGATGTCCTCCCAAGTCCGCCTGAGTCTGCTGCCGAGAGCCAGGTGCATGTTTGACGAGCCCGTCCAGGTGAAGGTGGCCGGGCTGAGGTCGAGGCAGGTGGTCACCCTGAGAGCCAGATCCACTGACGAGAAGGGAGTCGTGTTCAGCTCCTCGGCCACCGTCAGGGCCGATGGGAGCGGGCGGATCGACCTGGAGAGGGACCCCTCCCTCGGGGGGACCTACACCGGCGTCGAACCCATGGGTCTGCTTTGGTCCATGAGGCCGGACGCTTTGCACAAGAGGTTTCAAAGAACCAAGTCTCTAAACCCCCACGTGGTGAAGTTCTCTGTGCACGAGGAGGAGGGCGGGATGCTGGCAGAGGCGACCAATGAGAGGCTCCTGATCGGAGATGGGGTCATCCGGCGCCCAATCAAAGAGGGGAATATTCGTGGGGTCGTCTTCACTCCGCCAGGTTCTTCTTATCTAACATGCAAATCCTTCAATAGGCAACATTCAAAGTAATTGGTTATCATGTTTTGTGTTAACCGTTTGCGTTCTCGTGTGTTGATCCAGGAGAAGGTCCGTTCCCCGCAGTGTTGGATCTCTATACCTTCGGTGGAGGTTTGTCAGAGAAAGAAGGTTCTCAACGACCCCCGTGCAGAGGAGAACGAGGCCACCCTGATTCCTGTGGAACGGGCAGAGGGACGTCTCCTCTTTGCGGCCTCCGAGGACGACCTCAACTGGGACAGCAAGGCTTACGTGGACATGATGGTGGAGCGACTGCAGCGCCACGGGAAGGACAACTTTGAGAGTGTGTGTTACCCCGGAGCGGGGCACTACCTAGAGCCGCCTTACGGACCCTACTGCCCCTCCAGTTTACATGGGGTTGCAGGCAGGGTGGTCCTGTGGGGGGGCGAGGCCAGGTCCCACGCTGCTGCTGAGGTCCACCTGTGGAAGAAGATCCAGGAGTTCTTCAGGACTCACCTGAGCTGTGACACCACGCAGACTAAAGCTAAACTCTAGATGTAAATATCCTGATGTGAGAGACATGGGTAACAGCTGAGAGGGGGGGGGGGGGGTTACAACTGTCCTATCAGAGAAAGTGAAAATAATAAAACTACAGAAATACAAACATACAGCATTGTTACATGTTATGTTTTTATCAAAAACACAAAGCAGTCTCTCTCTTTTGCCTCTTTCCAACACTCAAATGGTTACATTACACTGTTAATTTGGCAGAGTCATATTTAGGGGTTTTAATCAACTTCATATAAGCTAAATATATCAGAAAAAGGTGGTTCTTTACTAGTTAACAAAAATAAACTCTAAACAACTCCAACCGGGAGCGAGCAAAATCCACAAAAACAGTTCGTCTCAACTAACAAAATGCAGGAAATTGTCACGTGAGACACACACGAGGGGAAGAATAATGACGCTGGCTCTTTCTCAATATGCGGTCTTGTGTGGACTTTTGTTCTCGTGACCTCGTGAAACGTCATCAGTCGCAGCCCCGCCCATTTTACCGGGCACGTATCGGAGCAGGCTCGTCTGTTCTTGTAAGAGCCAAATATCCCAGAATGCATTTCACCTCAGCAACAGGCAACAAAGATAGATGGAAATAAACACAACTGTAAGTCTAAGTTTCTGAGACGTTTTTAGACGGGAAGTTAGTTGTTAAAGCAACTTTTCTGCGGTTGGTTTGTCAACATTCAGCCTTCGTGTGTGAAAATGTAAATCTAACTGTAGCACCATTTATCACTGCCTCATAAATATTAAATGTAAATGACTAATGATGTCACCTGTCTAACTGTAGCCTCTTTGACAGTTGTTCCATAGATATTAAAAACGATGACTTTAATCACTAATGAGCATGTCATCTATCTAACGGTATGTAGCCTCATTGAGCACTATATTATATACATATACTGTAATACTATGAGGTTAATCACTATCAATGTAGAGACACAGAAGAGGTTCAGGTACGTCGCCAATTTAATTCGTAGTGATGTTTGTGCGTTTAAGTGTACGAGTACACTACACTGATTATCAGCCTCTTGATGTTTGAGTAACAAGACAAACGGTAGGTGTGTGTTGCATTAAAATATTTACTGTTTATTTTTTGTTACTGTATTCAACCTCCTCCTCCTAAAATGATAAAGGTAATGTTGGTAGTGTTTCTTTGGCCTTCTGCTTCTCCTCATGATACTTGGCCTCCACCATAGATTTCAAGGTGATAATCAAAAGTTTCTTCTTTGTGCTAAGTTAGAAAATGTTGCCCTGTCCTGCTGAAGAATTCAAGTCAGAGATAGTCTGGCAGGATGGGGGTTCCTGTCTGGACTTGATTTAAGAGTCGGGACCCGCACGGACAAACAGAGGTTTCTCTGTGTGTATTGATAAGGGGATCGGTTTCTGTTCTGATTTAGGAAGCAAGGTCAGCGGGTCAACTAGCAGCAGATGTGTAAGATAAGGCGGGAGGGCCACACCACACTTCATACAACACTCATACTTTTTTCATTGTTTACGTTAGGCAAGGTGGTCTGCACATTGGATGTGACCGGATCCTTAGAGGCGGGGGGAGAAGGTTCATCCCCTACGCCAGCTTAGGGCCAATAGAAATCTTTTCTTTGTCTTTTGGGTTATAAAACATGATGTTTTTGCTGATGTTAGTTAGTTGTTCCTACAGCCTGCGTGCTGCCTGAACTGCTCCTGCCTTTGCAAATGCAGCGCTTATACTTGACCTGTGATCAGATGAATAAATCTACCAGAACGAGAGAAGTAGTTTGGCTGAATTCTTCCAGACGTCCCCATCCAGGCTTCCAAATTTTGAACACGAGCCTCTCTTTTGAAATTACTAACAATTTTGGTGACGTCCCGACGTGATTGGCTGACCTGGATCGAGGGGGCATCCGTTTTCCGGAACAGGCAGAAGGCCGGCGGCGTGGTTCAGCGTTGACAACAAAGGAGCGCGCTACAGAATGGGTGAGCAGACGAGCCCCTTTTTGTTCTAAAGGAATGAAAAGTCTGCAATTGGACAAATCTAAAATAATTGTTGTCAACTGCAGAATACGTCTCTGTCCTATAAGACCACTAAATTTAAACTAAATTCCGAAATTTTCTGATGATCACATGTAAAGTATAAGCACATAATCACATTGAATTCAACATTAGGGAAAGTAAATGAGTGTCCATAGGGTAGGGAATTTAGTTTTATATATATAAGGAGTTTGCCTGAAGTCAACTCAGTAGAAATCCAGAGTTGAAGTTTGCGTCCCTCTGGTGATCGCAGTACTACGTATGCATGAACTAGTATTGGCGATTTAGTGTAAGAGTAGGGACCTAGCGGGTAGGGATTTAGTTAATTAAATACAGGGTTTAAAAAGGAACGACGGTGCTCACTTGAGCTATCGAAGGTCGACCCTTAGTCATTAGAAATCCAGAGTTGAAGGTTGCGTCCCTCTGGTGACCGCAGTACTACGTATGCATGGACTAGTATTGGCGGTTCAGAAGAAAGAGTAGGGACTCAGCGGGTAGGGAACTTTAGGTAATTATATAGAGTTTAAAAAGGAATGACGGGGCTCACTTGAGTTCCCTGAGGTCGACTCTTAGTCGGTAGAAATCCAGAGTTGAAACGGTCCCTTTGGTGATTGCAGTTGCACGTATGTATGTCGTGGACTGGCAGTTTAGATTAGAGCAGGGTTTAAATTTATGTTAATCATTAGTCAGAAGAAAACCCAAGTTGAAAGGTACCTCTGGTCCTGCAGCCCCATTAGTGTGATATGGGGACTGGCAGGTTAGAATATTAGATGACGAAATAAGGACACAGGGAAAGATTTGTTATTTTTCATACTGGGAAATGTGTGGGTGGTTGGTGTAACTCCTGGTGTTTTACCGAACCTAGAAGCTGTGGATCAGGACTTGAAAAGGACTGAGAATCTGACAGTGAAAAGTGTTTGACCGGATTACACATCTGTGGGGATATGTATTAAAGGGTAAAAGGGAAAATCATAGTCAATAGTGGTGATACAAACATGAGAGAAATAAAACAATATAGGTGAACTGGTGTTATAAGCCTCAACAATCGAGCGCTGTATTCCTCTAATACAGTAGAAGCTTCTTGATTGGGTTCACAGTATTGGGCATTGTGTCCTTTCTCTGGTGTTCTAAAGCCATGTGTGAACAAATAAAATAACCTGTGAAACTGTGAGGAAAACAGAGGAAACCATAATGATATGGGATGGATGCAAAGTAGGCACTCTGGGTCTATTTAAGATCTATGAGAGATTTATGAAAAGAAAAAAATTTAAATTAAAAAAGGAAACATGTAACAGAAAATAAGTGGAGTGGGACGTAGAGATGCAGGAAGGCTGCAGCTGCGGAGCCCCTTATCATGATGAGACAGAGACTCAGCCAGCAGGGTGCTGCAGCCGGCTGCGGAGCCAGCACACACACAAGCACACGCAGTGCTAGGAGCTAAAGGGAGACAATGTGGAAAGAAAATACATTCTAATAAAGTTGTGTGATTATTGATGCCGACAGAGTTTCACACAGGCAGTTAGAAAAGTTCAGTGCAAGAAGTGAATTAGATAGACGTAGCAAAAGAAAAAGATTGATTGTAATGGTTTAATGATTTTGTGTCATTTGGGGTTCACACAAATCAGTTAGTTTGACGAATCAGAATAAATTAATATGTTAACACCCCTTATGGGTGAGACACACACAAGCGTCGGTGCAGTTAGGGATTGTAGATCCAACAACAGGTTTACAAACAAAACAACAATTGGAGATATCAAAATTGTTTGGTTGTCCTGTTTTTTCAGAGTGAATAAAGTTGTTATAATGAAGCATGAATGACTTCTATGTGAATGAGTTTCTAGGACTCCAAGCTATTACCCCAATGTTGATTTAACTATATGAGGTCAACAATAGGTTATTAAGAACTGTAACTAAATGTGGAAATGTGGTAGAACATTTCTGGGAGAAACAAGTTGAATATTTGAAAGACAGACCCCAGCCGGAGCCTGTCAATTAGAGTAATCTAAACACACCACAAGGTCACGGGATGGTCAGAAAAGGCCCCAACTCGTAGCTTGAGGAAAACAGCAATCAATCACCCGGTTCGGACAGAACAAGCATGAGACAGGGTGATGTTATCAAGGAAACTCGGCCAGATCAGAACCTGCATCAAAGTAATGATTTGAAACCTAAGAAGTGATGAGAAATGAGGAGAGTAGGTGTATATAGTGTCAGTCGTTTGGTATTAATGTTTGTAGTTTTAGTCTCCTACACTCAGAGATGAGCTGTAAATCGTTGAGTGCTGATATTGAGTGTATAGTGCACGATACACTTGATACAGTATCTTGATGATGGAAGCAAATGTCTGATCAAGGAATATTGATAGTAGCAGGACATAAAATATGGAAACTTTGTCACAGACTGTCGTCTTGTAATAGTTCAACAAGTAACAAGTATTACACACTGCATTTGACTGCTAAACATGAGAGATCTGTACTCTATCAGTGTTGAATGAATGAATGAGTGAATGTATTGGATCACAACTTGGACATGAGCTAAGTTGTGTTTGCAAGTAACAGATATGCCTTCGTTTGCTTTTGGGCCGAAAAGCAGTAAAAGTGGAGACACTCAGGCTGCTGTAGGATAGGAAGTCCTGACCAGATGGGTCTGCTGCAAACTGAATTTATCGTCTCTTAGTCCTATTGTTTATTTCACTGGTGGTTTGGGATTAACCTTCTGATACATTGTTTAAAACTGTGGGTTTTAGTGATTGATACAACTGCAGATGTCCATCCACTAGTGATAGTAGTTCACAAGTTTAGAGCAAATCGACTGTAATGATGGGGGCCATTGGATGGTTTATTTAGATGGAAGGAAAATAGGGAAGTAAGTAAGTGAAGAAGAGATTGAAGTTGAAAGGTTATGAGAGAAACACACAAGTGTTTGAGAGTATGACAGAGGGTAAAGTGGAAGTGTAAAGAAGGTTAGAGGAGGTTGAAGAGTTTTACAGCAATGAAAGAACTGAAGTTAATGCAGGAAGTGAAATCATTAGAGTTGTAGACATGCAGGAAGGAAGATATGCTAGAAGACACGTAATAGATCTTGTTGAAGGGTTTTATGGGAGTAACAAGGTCACAGCAGTCAGAAGATACGTGGGAGAAACGGTGGGGCCATTAAGGCTGGACAAAGAGATGCTGCTCACTTGGAGCAACTCAAGCAAATTCTTGAACCATACACACACACACACACACACACACACACACACACACACACACACACACACACACACACACACACATACTGTTGAATGAAATGAATCTTAAATGTAAGTATTCTTCAGTGATGTGATTAAGTCTATGTAGTTTTCTTAAATATTAGGACATAAAGAGGATATTCTTTCCTTTTTAGTTTAGATGAATTGGCTCATCACTACTGTGATGTCAAAAGTTACAAAGTTACGTAAACAATTGGATTGTAGATGGGATTTTATAAACAGATTGATCAAATATATTCCAACTTTTAGACGGGTAACACACAACAGGTGCTGATCGTGTTTTAACAGGAAACCACGAATGCCCTGACCTACTTTCTTTTTAAGTGCAACACTTAAATCGAGGATTTAACGTAGAATGATTAGAAAAATAAAAATGAACATTTTTAAACAAACGTAGTAGAGCAAGAACGGAAATTTGTTTTGGGGATAAACACAAAATTTGAAATATTGCCTTAGAGGTCTTGAGGTTATTTGGATATTGGATTTAACTTCATATGGGGCATATTTTTAACCATGTTTTAAATTGATACAGGCCTTAACAGGAGTGATGGAGATGCGTGTACAGTTTTGCTGTGCTACTTACTACAAAAGAGAGAAATATTGGGCATGGATTAATTGTGCAAAACACAATCCTCAAGTTTAAATGACCAGAATTTAATAAAATTACACAGATACGTTATGATACAATTTGAATATTAAAACTAAAGATCTTTAACCCTAACCCTTCTAGATTGATTGAATTGTGTTCAACAAAACAGTAGATGTTTTAACAAGTAAAGAGAGAAATTATACCAAGGCTTTAGATATCGGAGAGTAAGAACAAATTTGTCTTTGTGATGAATGTACAACATTGTTTCTTATCAGCCACAGTAAGCAGGACTAATGAACAAACTACAATTAAATACAAATTAAGAAAATGAGCTAATTGTAAGATAATTGGGTTGCGAAGCGCTGGCCAAGGATCAGACTTTAATATCCCAAGAAGGTGAACTGGGTGAGAGTGAGCACCTATTCAGCCTTTATCCAGATAACCCTCCCTTCTCCTAAAGCGCCGTCTACCAGCAACCAGACGCATACCCTCCTCCACAGGCTCTCTGTCCCTAACTTTATGCCTCGTACAAGCAGGACTACAGGACATGACGGGGGCCCCACTGTACGGTGCTACAGCCAACCGAGAAGACAGTGGGGACGGGCAACCGAGGCCGAGGTAAGATGAATGAGGGGCAGTTTAGACAAAGAAAATAATTGTTTCTGTTGTGGGCAGTCTGGAAATTGTTCCAGGGCACGCTCCTAATCACCTAAAGGCCAGAGGCCTCAGTCCAACACAGCTCGATGCCCTCATGATGTCCATCCACCACAAGCACCATACACACTATAATAGATGCCATAGTGGTGCCCAGATCCGATGGCTGATGGTAACCTGTTCCAGAACCTGAGGTTACTCTGACGATCAATGGAAGACATTACAGATGTATGCTGGACTCTGGTGCTATTCCACAGTGAACATGCCATCTGCCACTATCAAGGAATGCTGTGCCGGATTTTCGGGCCAATCAGAGGAGTGGCTGCTTTCTATCCACGCCCCACTCTGACAGCCAGCTGCTGCAAGCTGAAGTCCAGCAGACACAGACAGAGGCAGACGTCTGGTGGGAGAGAGTGGAAGACTAAGACCAACCTGATCTACATGAGACTGTTCACTGTTGGAGCTCCTGATTCAAGGTGTTACACCGGACTGAACATTGCACAATTAACTGTTTGTTGTCTCCTGAGAAGGACTATGATATCCTGTGGATTGCGGCTGGAGATTGAATGGACATCCAACGTCTGTGACATCTTTGTGGGGAAAACAAGGCGTAGCAGATGCGCTACGAGAGACGTTGGCTCCTCACATCACCTTGATCATCCAAAGCAGAAGAGAAGCTGAGAACATGGGGTCAATCGTTAAGGCAGGGGCTGATGCCACGGACTGGGAGCCCACTACAAATATTAAACTATTGCACACACATTTGAAGTAAACTCATACCAGAGAAACACATGTGAAACCACATACTGACAATGGAAACACAACTCATGGTAGATTTCTTGACACATTTTTGGACAAAAGAGGGAGCTTGATTGATGTGGGATTGATTCCAATTGCAACGGTGGTAATTGAATTGAAAAGGTTAAATGGAACGGTCCAAATTTACCGTCCTTAGTACCCCGTAAGGGATAATAAGCAGTAGGGATAGAAATAAATTGAAGGATTGCTGGATGCAGGCGTTTTGGAAAAGACGAGGTTCCCCTGGAATACCTTGATTAATTGGGTCCCTAGAACCAGAAGCTCGATTATCATACGGTGCACGATTTGAGTCTTAAGTTGTGGTGTCAACACACTATGACGCCCCAAATTCTATGTTTAACACTATGTTTAATGCAATAGGCTCTGATTAGAGATGTTTCACCAGCATCAACCTGGAAGATGTTTTTTCTGTGTCCTAACTGACAAATTGTAACTGTTTTATCTGGGTGTTTATGAAAAGAACAGATTTGTGGTTTCTGTTCTGTTTCAAAAGGGGGTGTGTAGAACAGATTAAAGAATTAAGATTTTGATGCAATATAGTGGCAAATTAGATAATATGGAAATATGGCACCCTACTTGTGTAAGGAACATAGCTAAAAAAACTAACTAAAACTAAAATAGACCAGTTAATAATGGAACACGAGACTGTTGTACGTACATCACATGGGATAAAGGCGTTTTTACAGTCGAATATGTTGACACTCTCCTTTTAAATAACTCTGCCCCAGATGGATCCTTTACTAGAGCATTAAATAGACTAAGAGCCATTTCCTTTATATTGGCTGAACACTCTGGCATAGACAATCCCATTAATGATTGGTTAGGTCAACATTTTGGACAATGAAAGGGTTTGATAATGTCACTGTTTTGTACTATAGTATAGCATAGTAGCCTTCACCCTTTGTGGATACTAAATCCCTGTATCAGACAATTATGTCTTTAATGCATCACAACTGCAGTAGATGCTAAAATGCCCCTGCCATACAAGATGGTTTTGTTACATGAAAGGATCCAATTGTTAGGGCTGGAGGAGAATGGAGGAGATTGATATTGCAAGAACCGACCTCAATGGACCTGAAGAAGAAACCCCGTTAGGGTCAACGTCCCTGAATAGATAATCTGCTAACTGTTGCACACATCATATATAGTGGATGCATGCACGTAGGTGGTGTGATAGTTTTTGGGGCTAGGATGTATTTCTGTGTCTATTATACTCGGTTTAGATGTGATATAGATTTCTTAGTATTTCTTGTGATGCATAGAAATTTCCACAACTGCTGCATACACCCTCTACACTGATATAGGTTCTAGTGTTTTTTAATGTTTAGAAATTTCCACGACTGCTGCATTCACCCAATACCCACTGATATAGATTTTTAGCGTTTAGATTAGTCGTTTCTTTTGATTTTTTGGTTTACATAATGAATTATGTAAAAAGGGGGATTGATAATCAAAAGTTTCTTCTTTGTGCTAAGTTAGAAAATGTTGCCCTGTCCTGCTGAAGAATTCAAGTCAGAGATAGTCTGGCAGGATGGGGGTTCCTGTCTGGACTTGATTTAAGAGTCGGGACCCGCACGGACAAACAGAGGTTTCTCTGTGTGTATTGATAAGGGGATCGGTTTCTGTTCTGATTTAGGAAGCAAGGTCAGCGGGTCAACTAGCAGCAGATGTGTAAGATAAGGCGGGAGGGCCACACCACACTTCATACAACACTCATACTTTTTTCATTGTTTACGTTAGGCAAGGTGGTCTGCACATTGGATGTGACCGGATCCTTAGAGGCGGGGGGAGAAGGTTCATCCCCTACGCCAGCTTAGGGCCAATAGAAATCTTTTCTTTGTCTTTTGGGTTATAAAACATGATGTTTTTGCTGATGTTAGTTAGTTGTTCCTACAGCCTGCGTGCTGCCTGAACTGCTCCTGCCTTTGCAAATGCAGCGCTTATACTTGACCTGTGATCTGATGAATAAATCTACCAGAACGAGAGAAGTTGTTTGGCTGAATTCTTCCAGACGTCCCCATCCAGGCTTCCAATTTTTGAACACGAGCCTCTCTTTTGAAATTACTAACAAAGGTGTGCCTTGAAGTAAGGACATAGGTGGGGTCCAAAAGAGACACCAAGGCCCTGAAGCCTTGATCATCCACAACCTAAACAGTAAAAGACATTTTAGTCAGCTTCAGACCAATGATGTAGAACTTTTAACCTGTGTCACAATATGTAACATTTACAAATATTCAAAATGGTCATTGTTCCAACGTCTATAAAAATAATCATGATTACGAGGAAAAGAAAATGTTTGGAGAAGAAAATACGTTTATTATAAATCATATTCAATAATAATAAAACTAATGCAATGGAAATACATTTTTTTCATATGTTGATGATTATTTCTATTAGTTGAACTTTGATGATCAGTTCAAGTAATCTACTCAAGTAAACTATTCACATGATATTTCCTGGTGAAGGAACATTGGGTTTTTTACAAGAAAACCTTCATAGTTCACCTTTTAAAACAAATGATGAAAATCCATTGATTTATAGACAAAATATCACACAAGATAATATAAATGTTTTTGGTAGATGTTTTCTTGAATGTATAATATAGATTATATGTAAGCAAATAATCTTAAATACACCATATAATACTACATATGATCCTATTTAGAATGGAAAAAATACACTGTGGTGGCGGGCGAGGTTTCAGCTCGGCTGCAGGGGGGAGAGAGGGGGAGTGGCTCGGGGAACGGTGCCAGGTGAAAACAATAACAACCAGCTGGGGATAATTGTGTGTGTGTGCTCTCCCCTATTTGAGCAGTGAGACGGGGGCGAGCGGGAAGGAGAGACCGACCGAGCGAGCGGCGTGTCATCGCGAGCAGGAACAAAATACTTAAAAGAATAAAACCTTTGAAGCCCACCACCCTGGTGTCAGTGCCTGTGTCGGGAGCCGTACCAACCCACACCGTACAGTGGCGCCCAACCTGGCAGAATGGCGGACGAGGCACAGCAGGCGATGCCGGCCCAACCAGCACTGGCACTGGGCCAGATGATCGGGGAGCTGGCGGCGATCCAGAGGGACCAGGCCGAGGCTAACCGGCAGTTCCTGGGGGCGCTCCAGGCCCAGGTGGGGAGGCAGGCCCAGGCGCTGGAGCTATTGGTGGCGCGGTCGGGACCCACGCTACCACCACCGGGCCCGACAGCACTGGCGAGCCTAACCCTCCACCGCATGACGGCGGAGGACGACGCCCAGGCCTTCCTGGAGGCCTTCGAGGCGACGGCGGAGGCATGCGGCTGGCCGGAGGAAGAGTGGCCGGTCAGGCTGGTGCCCCTCCTGACCGGTGAGGCGCAGACGGCGGCCATGGGGCTCCCCCCGGCGGCCCGGAGAGTCTATGCGGCCGTGCGGAAGGCCGTGGTCGACCGGCTGGGGCTGCTGCCCGAGGACCACCGGCAGCGATTCCGGGGGGCCAGGCTGGGGCCAGAGGACAGGCCGTTCGCCTACGGGCAGCGGCTCCGGGACGCCGCCGCCAGGTGGCTCCGGCCGACGGGGGTAGAAACGGCGGCGGAGGTCCTTGAAGCGGTGACACTGGAGCAGTTTGTGGGGGGGCTCCCGGCCCGGACGGCGGCGTGGGTCCGATATCACCGGCCACCGACGCTGGAGGCAGCCACCACCCTGGCCGAGGACCACCTGGCGGTGCACCGTAGCGGGCAGGGCGGCCGGGAGGGCGCGCCGCCGGCGACGCAACCAGCAGCAGCGCCAACCGGAAGGAGCCCGCAGCGGACCGCGGGGCGGCCCACACCGGCCCCACGTCAAGCGCCGACAGCCGTGCACCGGGACCCCCCGACCGCAGCAAACCCTGGCACCCTTCCTGACCCACCGAGAGATTCTCATACGCCAGGGCAGGAGTGCTGGAAGTGCGGGCGGCCCGGCCATCTGCGGAGGGAGTGCCCGCTTATGGAGGTGGGGCAGGTGATCCGGGTCGCCGGCGCTCCATCACCCTCCCCCGGCCCGGGAGCGACGTACCGCGTTCCGGTAAGAATCCAGGGGGGTACACGCCAGGCGATGGTGGATTCGGGCTGCTCGCAGTCCATGATACATCAGAGCCTGGTTCGGCCAGGGGCATTGGTAGAAGCGTCGCGGGTGAAAATTAGGTGTGTGCACGGGGACATTCATGAGTATCCCATAGTGTCCGTCGAACTTAGGTTCAAGGGGAAAAAATATAGAATAAAGGTCGCGGTTAGCTCCCACCTGACGCACCCAGTAATTTTGGGAACGGATTGGGAGGGATTTAACACGCTAATGGGAGAGGCTGCGGGGGTGCGTTCACGACCGACAGGGACATGCGGTATCTGTGCTGTGCTCAGCGGTGACGCGAGGTCGTCCGACGCCGCCGGGGGAGAGGGGGAACCGGCGGAGCCTCCCGTGGAGACTCCGGTGGTTCCCGAGTTCCGCTCCATGGAAGATTTTCCACTCGAGCAGTCTCGTGACGACACTCTACGCTCAGCCTACGACCAAGTGATACGAGTTGATGGTCATTTGGTGCGCCCTGACGCAGCACAGTCATACCCGCACTTCTCATTGATTAGGGACAGACTGTATAGAGTGAGTCGTGACACTCGGACGGGGCAGGAAAACACCCAGTTGCTGGTGCCGAAAAGCCGCCGGGAAATTATTTTCCAGGCGGCTCACTATAATCCGATGGCGGGTCACATGGGATACGGGAAAACACTAGACCGGATAATGGCCCGATTTTATTGGCCGGGCATCCGGGCGGACGCGCGCCGCTGGTGTGCGTCCTGCCCGGAGTGTCAGTTAGTCAATGCACCAGCCATCCCGCGTGCCCCGCTGCGGCCTCTACCGTTGGTGGAGGTCCCGTTCGAGCGCATCGGCATGGATATAATCGGGCCATTCCACCGGAGCGCACGCGGATACCGCTTTGTGCTAGTCCTCATGGATTATGCAACCCGGTATCCGGAGGCAGTGCCATTGCGCAATATCTCTGCAAAGAGCGTTGCGCAAGCGCTGTTTCAGGTCATCTCCCGGGTTGGAATCCCGAAAGAGATTCTAACAGACCAGGGCACCTCGTTCATGTCGCGCACACTGGGAGAACTTTACGGGTTACTGGGCATTAAGTCCGTCCGCACCAGCGTTTACCATCCCCAGACTGACGGGTTGGTGGAGCGGATGAATAGGACGCTGAAGTCCATGATTCGTAAATTTATTAGCGACGATGAACGTAATTGGGATAAATGGCTTGACCCTCTGTTGTTTGCAGTCCGCGAGGTTCCCCAGGCCTCCACCGGGTTTTCCCCCTTTGAGCTTCTTTTTGGCAGATCACCAAGAGGGGTGCTGGACCTTATTAAAGAAAGCTGGGAGGAAGGTCCGAGCCCCGGGAAAAACGAGATCCAGTTCGTCCTGGACCTACGAGCAAAGCTCCACACACTGGGTAGGATGTCACGAGAGAATTTGCTCCAGGCCCAGGAACGACAACAGCGGCTGTACAACAGAGGAGCCAAGCTGCGAGAATTCACACCGGGAGAAAAGGTACTTATATTACTTCCTTCTTCCAACTCAAAACTCCTGGCTAAGTGGCAAGGGCCCTTCGAGGTCACACGCCGGGTGGGGGATGTTGACTATGAGGTGGTGCGGTCTGACAGGGGCGGGGCTACACAAATATACCACCTCAACCTCCTGAAACCCTGGAGGGAGGCGGAGTCTGTTTCTCTGATCTCCACAGTATCGGAAAGAGAGGACCTGGGGCCGGAGGTGCCAAAAGCGGTCAATCCCACCCCGCTCCCGTGTGAGGGTCATCTCTCTGAGGACCAGAGAGCAGACATTGCCCAGTTGCAGGAGCGGTTTGCTGATGTGTTCTCCCCCCTGCCAGGCCGCACCGACCTGATAGCACACCGAATCGAGACACCCCCGGGGGTGACGGTGAGGTCACGACCCTACAGACTACCCGAACACAAAAGAAAAGTGGTTCGGGAGGAATTATCGGCTATGTTGGAGATGGGGGTAATAGAAGAGTCCAACAGCGCCTGGTGCAGCCCCATCGTTCTGGTGGCCAAGAAGGATGGGACTGTGCGGTTCTGCGTGGACTACCGCAAGGTAAATGACGTGTCACGATTCGACGCCTACCCAATGCCCCGGGTCGACGAACTCCTGGACCGGCTGGGCACTGCACGTTTTTTTACGACCCTGGATTTAACTAAGGGCTACTGGCAGATTCCCCTGTCGTCAGAGTCCAAAGAGAAAACAGCTTTCTCCACTCCGTATGGTTTGTACCAATTTACCATGCTTCCCTTCGGCTTGTTCGGTGCCCCGGCCACGTTCCAGCGCCTCATGGACAAGGTGCTGCGTCCGCACGCCGCATATGCAGCCGCATACCTGGATGACGTCATTATCCACAGCACCACCTGGGTGGAGCATGTGCGGCGGGTGGGCGCGGTGCTGGAGTCGCTGAGGCGGGCCGGGCTCACGGCAAACCCGGGGAAGTGTGCAGTTGGACGGAGGGAGGTACGGTATCTGGGGTACCACTTGGGGGGGGGGCAGGTGCGTCCCCAGGTAGACAAGACAGCGGCAATTGCAGCCTGCCCGCGCCCCAAGACGAAAAAGGAGGTGAGGCGGTTTTTGGGGCTGGCAGGTTACTACAGGCGGTTCATCGCCGGGTTTGCGGACCTCACCAGCCCCTTGACCGACCTGACCCGGAAAGGTGCGTCAGATCCGGTCCAGTGGTCGGAGCAGTGCCAGCGGGCGTTTGAGAAGGTAAAACAGACTCTCTGTGGGGAGCCGCTCCTCCACACACCTAATTTTTCTCTCCCGTTTGTGCTGCAGACCGACGCGTCGGACAGAGGGCTGGGGGCCGTTTTGTCCCAGGAGGTCGAGGGGGTCGACCGCCCGGTGGTCTACATCAGCCGGAAACTGTCGGAGAGGGAGGCCAGGTACAGCACGGTGGAGAAGGAGTGCCTGGCCATCCGGTGGGCGGTGGGCTCCCTGCGCTACTACCTCCTGGGACGCTCATTCACCCTCTGTTCGGACCACGCCCCGCTCCAATGGCTCCACCGCATGAAGGATACTAACGCCCGGATCACTCGGTGGTATCTGGCCATGCAGCCGTTTAACTTCAAGGTGGTCCATAGGCCGGGGACGCAGATGGTCGTGGCGGACTTCCTCTCCCGCCCTCTGGAGGGAGGGGGGGGGGAGTAAGCTAGGCCGGACGGCTCCCCGGCCTAAGTCGGGCGGTGGGGGTATGTGGTGGCGGGCGAGGTTTCAGCTCGGCTGCAGGGGGGAGAGAGGGGGAGTGGCTCGGGGAACGGTGCCAGGTGAAAACAATAACAACCAGCTGGGGATAATTGTGTGTGTGTGCTCTCCCCTATTTGAGCAGTGAGACGGGGGCGAGCGGGAAGGAGAGACCGACCGAGCGAGCGGCGTGTCATCGCGAGCAGGAACAAAATACTTAAAAGAATAAAACCTTTGAAGCCCACCACCCTGGTGTCAGTGCCTGTGTCGGGAGCCGTACCAACCCACACCGTACATACACATTGCATATTTGTCTGCCTGCATGTACAGTATTTACTTGTACATCATTCTTTTAGCAGGTTTTGTTTTGGGAGGAAACTTGTTAAAGCATCATAATGTATAATGACTAAATACAACATGGAAAAATATTTACAAAAAAAAAATCTGTTTCACACATTCAGCACAGTTGAAACATTTCTTTTCATTTCTTACTTTTTATATATTGACCTTAAATGTAAAATATTAGTATCTCCAATTGTGATGCTTAAACAAACTGAGTGTGAAGCTTATTAACATTCAATCATTGTTTGTTAATCTCACTCCAACATCACACTTGTGTAGAAGAGAATCTTTCAGCATTAAAGCAGGTAACATGAACCAAAACATAAAAAGCTTCAATAAGGCTGCAAACTACCAGCAGAATTCTGGGATTTGATTGTTAAAGAGAATCTTCTCGCCCAAAGCCGCTTTCTGGCTGAATCGATCCAGCGTCAGGTTTCACAAAGCTGGAGGAGATGCTCGTCACACATTCAGAGGTTAAAGTTATTCCTGCAAGATGAATCACGTACATAAGAAAAGGTTACTTGCTGCTTCTTTTTAAAGGTGCTATTTGTGAGGAGTCATCTCCTGATGATTAACAGTCACTGATTTAAATACTTCTGTCTCTTTGTCTTAAAACTAATGAGTCTGTTTGAGGCTGCAAACTACCAGCAGACTTCTGGGATTTAATTGTTAAATTCTGACCGTCGTCTCCCCCGAAGGCGTTTTCTTGTTGAGTCGATCCAGCAACTGACGTTCAAGTTCTTCCTGCAGGATGAATCACATACATGAGAAAAGGTTACTTGCTACTTCTTTTTAAAGGTGCTATTTTCCCCGTGAGGAGTCATCTGATGATTAACAGTCACTGATTTAAATACTTCTGCCTCTTTGTCTTAAAACTAATGAGTCTCTCTCTAAAATACATTAAACTGCTACAAAACCCATTTTGGGCTCTTTTCACAAAGTGTTCAGAGGAATCTCTCGGGGTAGAAAGCACATCACACTGCAGCATGAGCCATAAATAAGGTACCTAGAACTTAACCTTCTAAACAGAATGATGTACGAGTAAATGCTACACTAGCACTTCTACACTAGCACTTCCCTGCCAGTACGCTGTTACAGGGCGCTGTGTCTGTAGACCCGAGACGTCCAGAGACCGGCCCCGAGGGGCCCCTGAGAGACTTATTGGCAGAGTGGCGAGCCCGCCCCAATGTATCTCAATTAACCCACTTTGGTAGACCCCCAGCAGGCACAGATATTGGAGCGAGAAGTACAGACCCTGCTGCGGATGGGAGCCTCGGAACGAGTTCTCCCTCCAGACAGAGAGTCGGGCTACTACAGCCACTACTTCACCGTTCCAAAGGAGGATGGGGGTTTGCGTCCGAAAGGGAGAAGAGATACGAGATCTCCACCGTTTGAACCGCGCTGTTGCGTAGTTGAGCTTCAAGATGCTCACTCTCAAACAGATCGCGGCACAGATCAGGTCCGAGGACTGGTTTGTCACGGTAGATCTCCAGGACGCTTATTTTCCATCCTCCCGCGACAGGAAGTTCCTGAGGTTCGCTTTTGGGGACAAAGCTTACCAATACCGGGCTCTTCCGTTCGGCCTAGCCCTCTCACCCCGTACGTTACCAAATGCGTGGACGCTGCTCTGGCACCATTGTGTCTCCAGGGCATCCACATTTTGAACTACATAGACAACTGGTTGATTCTAGTGCCATCCGTGCGGCTGTCGGCCCAACATCGAGGTGTTGTGCTTGCCCACATCAACCGTCTGGGGCTGAGACTCAATGCCAGGAAAAGCGTGCTGTCCCCAGTGCATAGGACCACCTTCCTGGGCGTTCTTTGGGATTCGACCACGATGCGGGCACATCCGTCTACCGCTCGAGTAGTTTCAATCCTCTCTGCAGTCAAGCAGGACAAGCTAGGCCAGCCACTCACTGTGAAACAGTTTTAGAGACTGTTAGGTCTCCTGGCAGCAGCACCCTACGTGATCCTTTGCGGCCCGTTACACTTGAGACCGTTGCAGTGGTGGCTCAGGGCCAAGGGGTTCTCCCCGAGGGGAAACCAGCGCCGTCTGATCAAGGTCACTCGGCGTTGCCTGCGGGCTCTGGCCATATGGGGGGCAGACGCCCTGTCGAGACAGGGGCCGAGGCCCGGGGACTGGACTCCCCCCCGAGGTGGTGGAGCTCCTGTGGAAAGGCGGTCTTACCAAGGTAGACCTGTTTGCCTTCATAGAGACCACTCACTGTCCTCTGTGTTTCACAGATGCAGTGCAGGTGAAGGCATGGCCGAGGTCATGTCTGTACGCCTTTTCCCCGGTTAGGTCCATTGTTTACCCTCGCCTCGAGCTATGGAAACCGTCGGCGTGGCCCTCGAGGGGACCTGCCTTCTAGGATCCGGTCTCTCGACCGAAGTCGTGGAGACCATTCGCCACTCCAGAGCCTCCGCCACGTGGAAGGCGTACGCCGGTAGATGGAAGCTGCTTTGCCACTTGGTGTGGGCAACGACAGCTGGACCCAGTTAACTGCCCAGTCGGTTCAGTACTGGAGTTCCTTCAGGAGCGTTTTGCCACAGGTTTATTCCCGTCCACCATCAAAGTATATGTGACGGCCCTGTCGGCAGCCCATGCCCCACTAGACGGGCGTTCTCTGGGGAGACACCCGCTGGCATCCCGCTTCCTTCGTGGCACCCTGAGGCTGAGGCCAGCAGCCAGCACCAGAGTCCCGTGGGACTTGGCCATAGTACTAGGGGGTCTCTCCGGGGCTCCTTTCGAGCCCATGGCGGAGGTTGCAGTGAAGTATGTGGCTCTTAAGACCCTCTTCCTGCTCGCTATTTCTTCCCTCAAGAGAGTTGGAGATATGCAAGCCCTCTCAGTGGTGAGGCCATCACACTTGCTTATGAATCGGCCGGCCAGCCCACACCTTGGCTGTCCGGACCCATTCTACTAGGGGTATGGCGGCTTCTAAAGCCCTATTGTCGGGAAGAGTATCGCTACACGACGTTTGCATGGCTGCAGGCTGGTCCTCTCCCCACACATTCGTGAGGTTTTACCACCTTGGCCTTAACGCTACACCTGGAGCACAGGTGCTCGTTGGAGTGTGCATCACACCACGGTCACTTGCTCATATGGTGAGTGGGTATTGGGTTCCCACAGTGTCTTTACGCAGCTTGAGTTCCCTGAGAGGGAACGTATGTAACCTTCGTTCCCAGACAGGAACGAGACGCTGCGTAAACATTCTGCCATACTCCCGGCCTGCCCGTGGCACTCGATTCGGCCTTTCAGAGATGAATGGTCCTGCCCTTTGGGTCCCTTTATAGCGCACTGGTCCGGCGTCCCCGCCTATGACGTACCAGCTCGCCATTGGTTAGATCTCACACGTGCTTCATGACGCGGTCACACAGGGGCGTTGCCACAGCTTCTTTACGCAGCGTCTCGTTTCCTTCAGGGAACGAAGGTTACATACGTAACCGAGAGACGTTTCTTGCACAGGCTCCTCCCCCTGACAGCAGCCAGCCAATGACACAGCGCGCTTTCATTAACTCATTCATTCATACTCTGAATCAGGCGGATTGTAGCGCAGTTTCCACATATGAACAAAATAAGATCTGTTACGTTAAAGACCAAAGTGTTTTCTGGAACATGGATGTCCTTTTCTGGACGATCGTGTTGATGAAGAAGTGGTTTTACTTCGCTGGGTGTTAAACGCCGGGAGAGAATATTGAGGCCCCGATTAGATACATTTTTAATTCCAGATAACTACTTATTTGAACTATTTCTTCAGTCCACCAAATATGTCCACAACCTCACTGTCCTCATATAACTAACGTCACCCATCGTTTTATAGTAGACATGCTCTCACATCTGAGCACATTCTTTGTGTGGTTTTACTTTTGCAAACAGCCGTTTCCTTTACAACATCGGTGATGGAGAATATTAGTAAAGCTACTGTATGCAGAGCCGTGAGAAAAGTGAAACGTCTTTTAAACGTGTTTGTTCCCTGGAGACAAACCAGTGAGAGCCATTAAAGAGGACGCACCTGAATAAAATACATTATAGGTTCAATTGTGATTAAATATTGGCATGAGTCATTGACCCAGAGTTTGTTAAACCTCCCACTTGAAACAGACCCCAGATTTGGATCGATGGATCATCAGGTTCCTCCCAGCATAACAGAGCACGAGCGAACAGCAGATGTGTGCATGTAGCAGCTAGCAGCACGAAGCCCACCTGAAAACCCCCTTGGAACAAGGTTTTGATTCTAAAAACATTTCTTAATTTGTCCAAAAAAAAAGACTTAACGCTTACCGGAGAAACTGCTGCAATACTACTGGCAACGCTCCGTATTTCACCTGCAGGTCAGTGATAGAAGAAGAAAAAACAGTCCTTTAAAGACTTGAACTGTTGTACATTTACTTTACTTGAGCTGCAGATAAAGTGAGTCCATCTTTTGGGTGGTGTCTAATTTACTCCACCCTCAAACAGAAGCACATGTTGATGTGATGGATGTTTGTGACTCTTAGAGCTTGAATCAAAACCGCAAATCATGACAATCCCAGTGTGATAAAAAGCACCTTTTGGTAATAAATCACATGTATATTATTCACCCAAAAGTATTTGCTCATGTGATGCAGTAAAAGGCGTCCTGTGTTGTACAGATTGTACAGCGCTCTGAGGCAAACTGGGACTTGTGATATTGGACTATTTAACCAAACAGGTGGGTCCATAGTTATGGAAGACTTGGAAACATTGAGTTTCTATGTAGAGGAAACAAAGAGGATTTTACACATGTTGGGATTATTTGTTGGAATGTTTACTTGGATTTACTGATTATTCTCATTTGACGATTACGAAGCCAGAAAAATAGACCCACAAACAAGACAATGACAGTGAGAATGCAAATAGCAGCCACCCAGCCAGAGTGAAGAGGAAGATCTGTAAAACAGAACCAGAACCAGATCAGAAGAGTCTTCCTGGTTTAAATGAAGCAGCACAGCTGAGAATGTGTCACATGTTCACAGCCTGATGTGCTTCTGACGGACTGCAGTTTGGATTGTGAAAACATCTTTGTAACGTGATCTATAGTAAGAAATCATTTTATTTATTCAATTTAAACACAGAATTTAGTTCTACCAAATTTTATAGTGATTATCGGTTGACACTATAAGATGTTTTATGGGGGAGGGGGGGCAGAGGGTTCATTATTATCAGGAAGTCGGTCTCCTCTTTCAGTCTTACCAGGTTTTGAGGGACAAAGATGTTCAGCAGGAATCAAGTCCTGGGTCCAGTGAACCTGGTTGCTATGGTCACAGATGATCACGCTGTTCAGCAGGTAGACCTGGAGAGAAGCCCCAGAGGTCGTGACCTCTGATTGCTCTCCTCCCTCCTGACTGCAGGTCCGGTCGACACATCTGAAAGTGCTGCTGATGTGAGAGTTGTGTGAGTCCTGCAGGTCACATGGAGGTCACATGACTCTGAGCTGCTGGAGTCCACTCGGTCCACGATCAGTTCAACTGGAGACACTGGTCCTGAGGGGGGGGGAGGTTTCTGTGAAGAGTTTATGAAACATGGCGGCAGAAACTACCAGTGAAATGTTTACAGACTCACCTTGAACTGTGACCTTGTATTCAGATACTAGTTTGACTTCTGTAGATGTTGCTGCTACAGCAGAATAAACTCCACTGTCGGCCTCTTGGAGATTCTTCAATATCACAGAGAAGTTTTTCCCACCCAACTCAAGCCTCCCAGTGACAGCTGCTTTTCCACTAGGATCAAATCTCACTAAAGTGTATGTTTTATCGATTTTCCACTCAACAAATATAAGCCCCTCAGGAGGATCAGCATGAAGCTCCAGGAGCAGATCACGTCCCTTCAGCACAAACACAGGAGTCTCAATGGTTCCTGTAAAAACAGTAGACACATGATACAATAAACATCACACACAACGTATGATGAATCATTCATTGCTGAATGTTACTCCATCCCGTTACTTTATTTCTCACACATTGAACCAGCGGTTCACCTTCAGCTCATCACTGCTTAACATGAAGTGACAGAGGTCTCTTAAAATGTCTCACGTCGTCTCTTCCTGAGGACACAGAGAAGCTTAACAGCACAAACTAAACCCACTGAGACCAAGTTGGTGCCCAAAGTTCTTCTTCTTGACGTGACAAACTATTTTCATTGTGAAAAACAGGGTCTTTGTGTCCCTTTGTCCTCTTTCCCTCCCTCTCAGCACACTAATGTCCCCCAGCATCAGCTACACTGAACATGGATGCATTTAGAAAATAAGACGTCCACAGCAGTGGCGGCTGGTGAATTTTATTGTAGGGGGGGCTAAATAAAGTTTTTATTTTCACATACAAACGAAGCATTCTGGTGCATTCTGACAAAATAATAAAGACAAAATAGAACATTTTCTTACAAAGGCAAAAGGGGCCAAGGAAAAAGTTTTAACTTAATTTATTTGCCTTGTAGAATTTAGTAAGATTAAGTGCAACTACATCAATAGAAATTGGGAATTATACACAAGTTAACATTCTAACAAGTTAACAGAATGTGATTCTAAAATGGGAGAGTGTGTTACGGCCAATATATTGTGTTGGTCAGTGTTGGGAAAGTTCACTTTCTACATGAACTGGTTCAAAGTTCAGATCACAAATATTAAAATGAACTAGTTCACTTCATAGTTCAAACTTCAAAATATTTGAACTAAGTTCACAGTTCCAACTAGTTCAGTTATTTTTTCCATGTTTCTGCGAGCTATTATTTTTCAAAATTATTGCCACAGCCCAGAACCACAGACAGCAGTTATTTGATCAGTTTTAACACTGAAGCTATGCATCAGATTTAATCTTCATATCCAGTTTTGAATCCTCATACAACCAGGGTTTACATTAGCATTGAGGGGATTGTTGCTTTAATGTTGCTGTCCATTCACTCCACACTAGCAGCAGCTGCAGCGTTCACCCCTACAGTACATCCTCACACACATGCTGCTTGAATGGTCTTTTTTAAATAAGGAATAAAAACACGACAGTTATCATTAAAGTGCAAATGTTTGCAAAGAAAGGTCAGATTCCTCCCATCCTCACCGACCTTGTCAGTAACTTCATAAAACTCTTAAATTATTATACGCCGCCTCTTTGCTACACGCAGCTCTCGCCTCCATGCATTTCTTTTTTTTGATGACGCTGCCCCCCCCCCCCCTCGCTCTCTTTGCTCAGTTACGTATGACGCAAGCGCGTAAGTGCGAGCCCCAAATCCTCATTGAAAATGCATTGAAGGCTCGATTTTCGAGAAAAAAAAAGTTTTAACATGAGAGTCAACGGGAGAACGCTTGGGCAATTTTCCACGTCAATGAATTCGCGGACTCGCGGTGCGCGCGCGCGACCATTTGAAACGTGACCTGAATCTGACGAATCTGATTGGACAGTGACAGATAATATGTCTAGAACACTGAAAACTACTTTTGCTGTGATAGAATTTGTTGAACCCAGTTGGTGGGGCGTTGCCCAAATCGCCCCCATATACACCATCCGCCCCTGGAGAGGAGTAAAGGTCAACATTTGTCTTGGAGGGAAAGATGCGTTCAGCCCGTTTCAACAAGTGGTTACAAAGTGTCTAAAAGCACCTTCAATGTTTCCTCTGTCACACACGTCTTCTATTGGAACGTTACAATATTCAATGAAATAAAAAGGAGAAAATATGGAACTTTTTTTAATGAAAACTAAAAAGGACAAACAGAACAGAAGCTGAATGTGTGTTTACTGTCTGTTGCTCCAGAACTTCATCCAAATATGGAAAATATTAAATAATCGTATTAACTGGCTGAGAGCAATGATGTTTATACTAACATTGACACAGTTCATTGTTTTTCAAACTCTGATACTTTTTACAGAGACAACTTCCTGCCTCTTAGAGCTCAGCACAAGAAGGAACAACATGAAATAGTTCCACTGTATAAAAGCTTTGGACCCAAAATGTATAGAAAATATATAGAACAAGTCCTCACCTTGTGCTTCACATAATGACAGGAGACAAACAAAGAGAATCACGACGCACGACCTCATTCTGCAGAACATTTTGACTCCGGAGGAAAAAAAGGAAACAAAAGAAAAGTGTGAAAGACACTTTTAAAGAAAAGGTTTTTGTCCCCGTGGATCCTGGTCTTGAGGACGCTTCTCTGGGGGATTGTGCGTTGCGGTTCACCCGGTGAGACGGCAGGTGATGGAGGTCGGGTCGCCACCCGATACCCTTAAAATACGGAATCGTCCCGTATTTGAGCCTGAAACAGCGCCTCCCGTTTTGATCCAATACCGTATTTTCCCAGTTGTCTTCAACGCAGCGTCCCTGCAAATAATCCCACCCGAATTCTGTGAAGACTCGTCCTACTCTGCCCCTGATTGGGTCATTCTCGCTGCCGTCGTTGGTTTGATTGGCCGTGAACCTGAAACAAACCAATCACAGTCGGAGGAGGGCGGGTCTCTTGGTCGGAGGCATCTCCCTGAGGTTTTGCAAAAGTAACGACGAGTGAATCACCAGGAGATCGAAGAGTCGAACCCGCCCCGGAACGTCGCTTGTTTTTCTGTACAACCTTAGATGGAGGTCCAGTTAAAGTGATCACGGTGCTGCTGGAATGGATCCGCTCGGATGTCACGTGTCAACACGAATAGAGCTAAAGGATCGAGAGCTGCAGACAAGGGGGGGGGGGGGGGGGGGGTGGTGGACTAAAGGGTGGTGGACTAAAGGGTGGGGTCGCCTCTCAGACGTTTTCCAGGGAAGTTGCTCGAGGCGGTCTATTTGTTTCTGAATGACGTTGTGACGTCGTTGCGTGATGACGTCATCACGAAGAATACACATTACGTTACTTAACTTAATTGACTGTCCGTATCCGTAAAGTATGATTTGACATTTGTAAGTTCAGATTTGTTTGTTCATTATCACATATTTGTATTTGTAGAAGTATTACAAACAACACATTTCTTAATAAGAACAAAACATTATTGAACTGAATTATTGCACATTAATGAATAATTAGATGTTTTTTCTTAATAATTAGTAAACATTCTGAACAGTTGTATGCAGTGTATTGGTGGTTAGTCAAAAGTTAGTATTCAAACCAAAGCTGCAACAAGCCATAGTTTTCTGCTGTATGTTGTTTGTAGCCATTTTTTTCATAGTGATTGTATCTGTGCTGTTTGTGTCACTTGTGTGATGTGCTGCTGCCTCTTGGCCAGGTCATCATTGTAAATAAATTGGTTGTCAATTTATTTTACCTGGTTAAATGAAGGTAAAAAACATATCAACAATTAAAGGTACAAGCTAATAATAATAATGATATTTTATTGAACAAGCAACTTAACTCAAAAAATGATGTGTCATCTGTCCAGTTGTCTCCAGGTTGTTGTGCAGCAGACTGTATAGTGGATATCATCTTATAAACCACTTTTTAACACACAAAATGCTTTAAAACTAAAAAAAAAGGAACTTCAACAGCTTATAAAAGAAAATCTAAAGTTTATAATTAAATACATAGATATAAATGTAAATAGTAAAATAAAGTAAATCAAACATTCATAGCAAAGAGAGGGGGGGCGGGGACTCCACCCTCACCATCAATGCCTTTGGACCCTGGACCATGATCATCACCCTGGAGGAGACCAGTCCATCCTTCTCTCCTCTCGTTAACCTTGTTTCCTTTCCTCTTTGCCTCATTCCTCACCTCTCCTTGCCTCCTTCCTCTTCTTTCCTTTCCTTAGTCCATCACCTCTTGTCCTCAAATATTGTCTCCTCTCCTTAGAGCTCTATCATCTGTCCTCTCCTTGTCTCTTCTATCCTCTCTCTTGCCCTCTCCTCCTTCTCTCCTCCTATGTCTCCTCCTCTCCTCTCCTTGTGTCTTCTCCTCAGCCATGCAGTCACTTTTCCTCCTCTACTTCTCTCCTCACCTGTTGCATCATATCTCCTTCCATCTCCCTTCATCTCCTCTCCATCTCTCGCTCCCTCTTCTGTGTCCTCCTTTCACATCCTCTACAGTCGTCTATTTCCTCTTTCCTCACCTCTGACCTCTCTCACCTTTTTTCTCCCTCATTCACCTAAGTTCTGTCTCTTGTTCCTTTCTTCTGTTTTATTTCCTTCTTCTCCTCTCTGCTTCTCTCCTCCTCACATCTCAAACCCTCTCCCCTTCCCTCACCTCCTCCTCCCTGTCCACTTTTCTTCTTTGATTTCCTTTCACTGTTCTACTCTTTGTCCTCAGTCCTTCTTTCACCTTCCTTCCATCCTTCTCTCCTTACTCCTCCTTTTCTCTCTTCATGTCCTCCTCTCCTTTCACTCTTTTCTCATTCTGTTTCATCTTCTCCTTACTCCTTTCACATCTTCTCTTTTCTCTACTCTCATGTTCTCCTCTCCTTCCTGCTGTCAGTTCTTCTCAAATCACAGCGACTTTTTTCATCCTCTCCTCCTCCAGAATTCACCCTTTCACCATCTCCTCAAATGATCCCTTTCCAGACTTCTCTACAACCATCTTACTCATCTCTGTCTCATTTCTCCTCCTCACCACTGACCTCCTCAGTCCTTCTCTCCTCTGGATGACAGGGGGAGAAAATGAGGACAAAGAGAGAAAGAAACAACAGACATCTTGGGACAAAAAGACCAGGACAGAAGACAGTGTCTCATCTTTAGTGCGTAATAGTGATCATCATCTCCTCTTTCCTTCTGCTCTCATTGAGGAATAATGTCTGGAATAACCTTCACCCCCCCCCCCTCTTCATCCACCAATCACTTCCATTTCTTCCCCTTGTTTGAAGCAGTCGTCCTGTGGATTCTGGCTCCTCTCATGTTTGGCACAGAGATGTGTTCTCATATTAGTGGAGGATGACGTCATGCGTCTCAAGACGTTTGTCCTTCGCTCACCCTCTGTCCCTCCACAGATGACGTCACTGGCTTTGAGTCTTCGAGGTAGAGAAGTTGTAAAGGTTTTTATTGATGACGTCGCCATCTTGTGGCTGTAGAGCGTATTGATCAATAAGAAGAGAAGGACCGGAGTAAATAGGATGGAGCGATGGTTCATAACGGGACTCGTGATGGATGTCCGTGGCTGTAGCTGCAGTCACGTGGTCTGTCGGGTCAGAGACGCAACGATGGAGCCACACAGTTCAGGTACTCGATTACAAACCAGGGGTCCACAGAGATGTTTGGAGCTCGTTGGAGACGAGTCATCGATTGCTTCAGATCAATGATGAAGAACTTTTAACTTGTGTCACAATATTTAACATTTAAAACATTCAAAAAGGTCATTGTTCCCCAAGGTCTATAAAAATAATCATGATTACAAGGAAAATAAAATGTTTGGAGAAGAAAAGTTTATTAAAAATCATATTCAATAATAATAAAACTGTAATGCAATGGAAATACATTCTTTAATACGTTGATGATTATTTCTATTATTTGAACTTTGATGATCAGGTCAAGTAATCTACTATTCACATGATATTTCCTGGTGAAGGAACGTAGACTCAAAGATGCATTTTGACATGAAAACCTTCATAGTTCACCTTTAAAACAAATGATGAAAATCCATTGATTTATAGACAAAATATCACACAAGACAATATAAATGCTTTTGGTGGATGTTTTCTTGAATGTATAATATAGATTATATGTAAGCAAAAATCTTAAATACACCATATAATACTACATATGATCCTATTTAGAATGGAAAAAATACACATTGCATATTTGTCTGCTTGCATGTACAGTATTTACTTCATCATTCTTTTAGCAGGTTTTGTTTTGGGTGGAAAATTGTTAAAGCGTCATAACATATAATGACTAAATACAACATGGAAAAATATTTACAAGAAAAATTATCTGTTTCGCACATTCAGCACAGTTGAAACATATTTCTTACTTTTTATACATTGACCTTAAATGTAAAATATTAATATCTCCAATTGTGATGCTTAAAAAAAAGTAAAAAACTGAGTGTGAAGCTTAGTAACATTCAATCATTGTTTGTTAATCTCACTCCAACATCACACTTGTGTAGAAGAGAATCTTTCAGCATTAAAGCAGGTAACATGAACCAAAACATAAAAAGCTTCAATAAGGCTGCAAACTACCAGCAGAATTCTGGGATTTGATTGTTAAAGAGAATCTTCTCGCCCAAAGCCGCTTTAAGGCTGAATCGATCCAGGGTCAGGTTTCACAAAGCTGGAGGAGATGCTCGTCTTGTTCAGGAGTTAAAGTTCTTCCTGCAGGATGAATCACATACATGAGAAAAGGTTACTTGCTGCTTCTTTTTAAAGGTGCTATTTTCCTCGTGAGGAGTCATCTCCTGATGATTAACAGTCACTGATTTAAATACTTCTCCCTCTTTGTCTAAAATGAGTCTGTTTTTCTAAAATAAACTGCTACAAAACCCATTTTGGGCTCTTTTCACAAAGAGTTCAGAGGAATCTCTCGGGGTAGAAAGCACATCACACTGCAGCATGAGCCATAAATAAAGCAGCTAGAACTTTAACATAAAGGAGTTGGCAACAAACTTCATTATCGATTCGTTGTGTCGTGCGATTATTACATCACTCAACGAGTTGTAAAGATTTGAGCAGAGCAATAAATAAAAAAAAGTACAAAGGCCGAGCCGTCGTAGAGGAAAGAGCAGCCAGCAGCAGTTCTGTTTTAGAATAAAGCGTTGAAAAATAAAGCTTTTTAATGCCAATTTTTATGATTAATCGTAGAGCAAAGATTTGACTGGTTAATCAATTATCAAAAACAACACGTGAACAACAGAAGAAACAAAGCTGAAGAGGACTAATGGCCACAAGAGACCAGGTTTGGATCGATGGATCATCAGGTTCCTCCCAGAGGATCTGAGCACAAGCAGCAGGTGTGTGCACGTAGCAGGTGTGTGCACGTAGCAGCACGAAGACACCTGGAAACAACCTTGGGACAAGGTTTGGATTCTAAAAACATTTTATTATTTTGTTTTAAAAAAAGAAGTAACACTTACCAGAAGAACTGCATCAACAAGATCTTCATTTCTACTTAAAGCTGCAGGTCAGTGATAGAAGAAGAAAAAACCTCCCTTTAAAGACTTGAACTGTTGTACATTTACTTTACTTGAGCTGCAGATAAAGTGAGTCCATCTTTTGGGTGGTGTCTAATTTACTCCACCCTCAAACAGAAGCACATTTCACACTGGATCCCTGCAGCCAGTCGGGGCAACAGGCAAATGTCGCCCTGCTGGCTGCAGGGATCCAGTGTGGAGATCCATCAAGATGTAGGTGGACAGACCTGGATCAGGGTCTTCTGGGCTCCAATTCTGAGGTGATGCTGATTCTGATATCTGCAGGATAAATGACATACATAAGAAAAGGTTACTTGCTACCAGTGGCGGCTGGTGAATTTTATTGTAGGGGGGGCTAATTAAAGATTTTTTTTCTCACATACAAACGAAGCATTCTGACAAAATAATAAAGACAAAATAGAACATTTTCTTACAAAGGCAAATGGATCCAAGGAAAAAGTTTTAACTTAATTTATTTGCCTTGTAGAATTTAGCAAGATTAAGTGCAAATACATCAATAGAAATTGGGAATTATTCACAAGTTAACATTCCAACAAGTAGCTACTTGATCGAAAATATCCCCCCCCCTCGCTCTCTTTGCTCAGTTACGTATGACGCAAGCGCGTAAGTGCGAGCCCCAAATCCTCATTGAAAATGCATTGAAGGCTCGATTTTCGAAAAAAAAAGTTTTAACATGAGAGTCAACGGGATAATGCTTGGGCAATTTTCCACGTCAATGAATTCGCCCCGAGAGAGGCGGGACTCCATTTGAAACGTGACCTGAATCTGACGGATCTGATTGGACAATAACTCGTTCTCCCAGTTGGTGGGGCGTTGCCCAAATCGCCCCTATATACACCATCCGCCCATACTTGCTTCTTCTTTTTAAAGGTGCTATTTTCCTCGTGAGGAGTCATCTCCTGATGATTAACAGTCACTGATTTAAATACTTCTGCCTCTACGTCTGTTTCTCTAAAATACAATAAACTGCTACAAAACCCATTTTGGGCTCTTTTCACAAAGAGTTCAGAGGAATCTCTCGGGGTAGAAAGCACGTCACACTGCAGCATGAGCCATAAATAAAGCAGCTAGAACTTTAACATCATGTAGAGTACGTTCCACTTTCACACTGCAAATGATACTTGTTCTGTGTCTCTGGACTTGTTCTCTGTGTAAAAGGAGGTTTTTAACACAAGTAACAAGTAGAAAACCATCGGCTCAGGAGGAAAGTGGCAAACTGGTGTGAGCCACCACGTGGAAGCAAAGGGAGGGTCACGTGACCACAGAGGAGATGTCATGTGACCACGTAGTGACCTCATTAAAAGAAACGATTTTTATTTACTCGCCTTTTTTGCACCATTCATTTTCCAATCTGTTGTCTTGTATATATTTTGTGCTTTGTCTCTTTTCAGTTATTGCTGAGAAATCTATTTCTACGTTTTAATGCTGTCATTTACGGTAGTCTAGTGCACATCTACTGTGGGTTTTACGGTAGTCTAGTGCACATCTACTGTGGGTTTTACGGTAGTCTAGTGCACATCTACTGTGGGTTTTACGGTAGTCTAGTGCACATCTACTGTGGGTTTTACGATAGTTGATGTGTTGCCTGTAAAGAGACACACGGTGATCCATTAAACTAAAAAGCCTCTAATGCATTTATTTACAAATGCCATTTTAAATTCATCTCATAGCACTTTGCTGTATTTAGGTGTGATGAAAACATTTATTTAACATGAACTACAACGATGGTAATAATTTAATGAGCTTCAAGTGAACATGGGGTGTGTGTCTGTGTGTAAGAGTGTGCGTCTGTGAGTGTGTAGAGAAAAATGTTCTAACATTAAAACAAATCCTGTTAAACCTGTACTTTCTGAAGTAATTTTGCAATGTGAATTTGCAGCTCTGTTTTAGAATAAAGGGGTGAAAATTAATGTTTTTGAATGCCGATTTTTTATGATTAATGTGTAGGAAAAAAAATGTGACTGATTAATCGATTATCAAAATAATTGTTAGTTGCAGGTTTTGACATGTTGCTGTTGAGCAAAGTGTTAAAATCTGATGACGGACTGAGACACAAACAAACAACACGTGAACAACAGAAGAAACAAAGCTGAAGAGGACTAATGGCCACAAGAGACCAGGTTTGGATCGATGGATCATCAGGTTCCTCCCAGAGGATCTGAGCACAAGCAGCAGGTGTGTGCACGTAGCAGGTGTGTGCACGTAGCAGCACGAAGACACCTGGAAAACCTGGAAACAACCGTGGGACGAGGTTTGGATTCTAAAAACATTTTATTATTTTGTTTAAAAAAATAAGTAACACTTACCAGATAAACTTCATGAACAATTTTTTCAAATCTTCTTCCTAAATCTGCAGGTCAGTGAAGAAGAAAAAACCTCCCTTTAAAGACTTGAACTGTTGTACATTTACTTTACTTGAGCTGCAGATAAAGTGAGTCCATCTTTTGGGTGGTGTCTAATTTACTCCACCCTCAAACAGAAGCACATTTCACACTGGATCCCTGCAGCCAGTCGGGGCAACAGGCAAATGTCGCCCTGCTGGCTGCAGGGATCCAGTGTGGAGATCCATCAAGATGTAGGTGGACAGACCTGTAATGTCGTCTTCTGGGCTCCAATTCTGAGGTGATGCTGATGTTTTCGCCTGCAGGATGAATCACATACGTTAGAAAAGGTTACTTGCTGCTTATTTTTAAAGGTGCTATTTTCCTGGTGAGGAGTCATCTCCTGATGATTAACATTCACTGATTTAAATACTTCTGCCTCTTTGTATTAAAATGAATGAGTCCTCTTTACAATAATAGATAACCTTCTAAACACAATGATGAGTAAATACTGTACATGCAAGCAGACAATGTGTATTTTTATAATGGGTGAAAACTGAGAACTTGTTAAATCTTCATACTTGTCTTGTGTTTTAGTGATTAAAAGGTCCCTCTCTGTACTGTGAGTAAGAATCAGTGTGTGTCGTTATTAAAGAGTTAAGATTAAGAGTAAAGACACCTGATGACCCGTTTATAACAAACGTCAGAGTTGAAAAAGATTTGATTTCTTCCCTTTTTTTCAAGAATAAAAATCTATAACAGAAGCTTCCTGAATCCTGCAGCTTAAATCTCACCAATCAGGTGAGGCCTTAAAAGTCTAAAGTGTAAATCGTTGCTCTTTAGGAAATGATCAGATGAAAGGTGACATGAAGAATCAAACCAGGTACCAAAGCTTCCTGCAGGACAACAACATATTTATTACTTTATCAACGTTGATCTAAAATGTAAAAGATGTCATTACTAAGATCTAGAATTGTGATGCTAAGAAAAAGCTACTTTGAATGTGTGTGATGCTCAGTAACATTTAATCATTCTTTTTAAGCTCTCTCCAATGACACGTTTGTGTAGACGAGAATCTTTCAGTATTAAAGCAGGTCACATAAACTAATGCATAGAAAGCTTTAATAATACTGAAAACTACCAACAGAATTCTGGGATTTGGGGAAACTTTCCTCTTTAATCATTGAAGGACCTGTCAGGTTTCTTTACCTGTTGGACAACGGTTCGGGCCGCACGCCTTTTAGTGGCCGGCCTGAAACAGGTTTTACTAATAGACTGCTGCCAGTTTTGTCACGAATTCTCCAGCTTATTAATCTTTCCAATGCCTGTCTGCTTGTCAATTAAACTCTTCTGTCATTCCAGATCCCGTCATCAACACTCAATCACCTGATTCCCTTCACCTGGTCCTCATGCCCTTCCCACCTACAGTCCATTCCCTCGTTAGCCACCCACTATTTAAGTCCTTGCACTTGCCCTCTGCCAGATTGTCTTGTGTGTATTCCAAGTTTTCCAGCATTTTCCAGCCTCTTGATTCCTCGTTCGGACCTAGCCTTCTCTTCCTGACTACGGATTCCCCGCCTGCCCCTTTTTTGATTTGTTCGCCTGTTGGACTGATATCCCGGCTTTTGACCCCGTTTAATTAAACACGCCTGATTGGACTTCTGTCTCCGAGTTGTGCATTTGGGTTCTAGTACCTGTAAACCTTACAAGTTTAGTGTTTCCCATCATTCTAACAAGGGAGCGCCCCCCCCCCCCCCCCCCCCCATGAAGTAGTAAACCTGGGGGAGACACTGCAATGGGAACAGCGTCCGACTCGTGTCATTTAGCCGTCACTGGTAACCGGGTTCTGGTTTTCTTTAAGTCACACAGCATGTGGGTCGATACTTGTGTCCCTCTGTTGTTTTAGCGTCTCCTCTCTGAATGACGCCATGTGTCCATCATCCCAACGGCAGGTCACATGATCTGAAGGCACCGCCCATCACATTGTAACATGTTCTGTGAGCGACACATTCAAAGTTTGTCCACATTATTTCCCCCTTAAATTACTTCCACAGGATTGAGATGCTGCAGGAAATGAACCCCCCCCCGTATTGCATTATCTATTAATTTGATTTTCTAATTATTTGTTTATTAAACGTGCATATGTTCTTGTACCAAGAAATATTATGTCCATGTGGAGGTAAGAGAACGAGTTCTGCTCCCAGTGGCCCTGAGGTTCAACATGAACTGGACCAAAAGTAAACGCTGCAGAGTATTTTCTGTGTGTTTGGTGTTTTTAATGCGTTTGGTTGTTGCTGTACACGTATCATATTATTGTTGTTCCCATTTCATATTGAAAATACATGTTTTTAGAGCAACGCGACCTAAACACAGATCACATGGGCTGAATTCAACAAGTTGAGGCCTGTAAACAAACATTGTACCTTTAAGTTACTGCATGCTTAAGGGTACTTTGTAAAGTATGATACTGTGTAAAGTACCTGGAAGTGTTACTCCAGAGATGGAATAAGTTTCATAGTTTATTTTCACAAAATATATTTTATTAGTGTTTAGTGTTATATTGATATTAATAAATACAAATTAAATCAAATGTGTTGTCCTTGTTAAGGGCTGTTGTCATGACAACTGACTGTGTAACTTGTACTTTTCCAGCGAGCAATTTATCCGTTGAAAAGACGTCTGTGACCCGACATTGAAAAGAGGTTTTAAATTGGTTTAAAAGTAAACGTTTTTTTTCAACGTCTATTCGTAGACGTTGAAAAAAAACGTTTACTTTTAAACCAATTAGCAACGTCTTTTTAACGTCAATCATAGACGTTTATTCAATGTCTTTTCAACCAAAAAATGGTCACTGGGTCACGTTACACTGGGTATCCAAGTTAATGTAGTTTGCAACTTTTGATATAGGAACACCAACTCCAAATATTTTACTATAATAAGCAATTATTATGGAGATATAAACATAATCGAAGCACTTACAGCATTTTCATGAGGGATTTCACTCTTTGTGAGGCTTCGTTCAACAATAACCTTCGTGTCTGCGTCACAGACCACAACAACTATCTGTGATGCTATTGGCTGCCCAATAGGAAATTAATTAAATATTGTTATAAATATAAAACGTCACTAAAAACCTTTTCACAATCATTTTTAATGATGTTAAAAATATTTGTCGGGGACCCCCCAAAATCTAAAAATAAATTCTTATAGTGTGCACGTAGCAGCAGAAAGCCACCTGGAAACAACCTCAGCACAAGGTTTGGATTCTAAAAACATTTTATTATTTTGTTTTAAAAAAAGAAGTAACACTTACCTGAATAACTTCACGAACAAGATCTTCAAATCTTCTTCCTACATCTGCAGGTCAGTGATAGAAGAAGAAAAAACAGTGCTTTAAAGATTTGAACTGTTGTACATTTACTTTACTTGAGCTGCAGATAAAGTGAGTCCATCTTTTGGGTGGTGTCTAATTTACTCCACCCTCAAACAGAAGCACATTTCACACTGGATCCCTGCAACCAGTCGGGGCAACAGGCAAATGTCACCCGGCTGGCTGCAGGGATCCAGTGTGGAGATCCATCAAGATGTAGGTGGACAGACCTGGATCGTGTGCTGGGTTCCGCATCTGAGGTAATGCTGATGTTAATTCCTGCAGGATGAATCACATACATGAGAAAAGGTTACTTGCTGCTTCTTTTTAAAGGTGCTATTTTCCTCGTGAGGAGTCATCTCCTGATGATTAACAGTCACTGATTTAAATACTTCTGCCTCTTTGTCTTAAAACTAATGAGTCCGTTTTTCTAAAATACAATAAACTGCTACAAAACCCATTTTGGGCTCTTTTCACAAAGAGTTCAGAGGAATCTCTCGGGGTAGAAAGCACGTCACACTGCAGCATGAGCCATAAATAAAGCAGCTAGAACTTTAACATCATGTAGAGTACGTTCCACTTTCACACTGCAAATGATACTTGTTCTGTGTCTCTGGACTTGTTCTCTGTGTAAAAGGAGGTTTTTAACACAAGTAACAAGTAGAAAACCATCGGCTCAGGAGGAAAGTGGCAAACTGGTGTGAGCCACCACGTGGAAGCAAAGGTCACGTGACCACGTAGGAGATGTCATGTGACTACCAACCTGTGACCTCATTTACATCACATTGTTTCAGTATTTCAGACACCAACGTGGGATTTGATATCCACAAAGAGTTTTTAAGATTCTGACATGTTGCTGTTGAGCAAAGTGTTAAAATCTGGATGACGGACTGAGACACAAACAAACAACACGTGAACAACAGAAGAAACAAAGCTGAAGAGGACTAATGGCCACAAGAGACCAGGTTTGGATCGATGGATCATCAGGTTCCTCCCAGAGGATCTGAGCACAAGCAGCAGGTGTGTGCACGTAGCAGGTGTGTGCACGTAGCAGCACGAAGACACCTGGAAAACCTGGAAATCAACCTCAGTACAAGGTTTGGATTCTAAAAACATTTTATTATTTTGTTTAAAAAAAGAAGCAACACTTACCTGAAAAACTGAATTAACAAGATCTTCAAATCTTCTTTCTAAACGTGCAGGTCAGTGATAGAAGAAGAAAAAACCTCCCTTTAAAGATTTGAACTGTTGTACATTTACTTTACTTGAGCTGCAGATAAAGTGAGTCCATCTTTTGGGTGGTGTCTAATTTACTCCACCCTCAAACAGAAGCACATTTCACACTGGATCCCTGCAGCCAGTCGGGGCAACAGGCAAATGTCACCCGGCTGGCTGCAGGGATCCAGTGTGGAGATCCATCAAGATGTAGGTGGACAGACCTGCAGCGTCTGCTGGGTTCCACATCTGACGTGGTGCTGATGTTAATTCCTGCAGGATGAATCACATACATAAGAAAAGGTTACTTGCTGCTTCTTTTTAAAGGTGCTATTTACCTCGTGAGGAGTCATCTCCTGATGATTAACAGTCACTGATTTAAATACTTCTGCCTCTTTGTCTTAAAACTACTGAGTCTGTTTTTCTAAAATACAATAAACTGCTACAAAACCCATTTTGGGCTCTTTTCACAAAGAGTTGAGAGGAATCTCTCGGGGTAGAAAGCACATCACACTGCAGCATGAGCCATAAATAAAGCAGCTAGAACTTTAACATCATGTAGAGTACGTTCCACTTTCACACTGCAAATGATACTTGTTCTGTGTCTCTGGACTTGTTCTCTGTGTAAAAGGAGGTTTTTAACACAAGTAGGGCTGCAACAACGAATCGATGAAATCGATTAAAATCGATTATTAAAAGCGTTGGCAACGAATTTCATTATCGATTCGTTGTGTCGCGCGACTATTGTCTTTGAGTATTAAAAGAAAGTTGCGCGCGCCGCGCAGCAGAACATCGGAGAGACCCGTACTACTGTTCTGAAACATGCGGAGGAAGAGAAGCCAATGCGATCTAAATATTTCACACTGAAATGGGGGGTGCGGGTCCTAGCGGGCAACGGGGGGGGGGGGGGGGTGCTGCGGTTTTCTTTGCAGCGCCAGTAGTTTTAGGTTCTAATCGCCGCGCTCGACTTCAAGGTGTAACCTTTATTATTGTTCGGTCTGAAACAGCGCACCCAGTGACGGGTGGTGCAGCAATATTGATGTCCGGGTGGAAATCAGGAGAAAGGTCGGTCCGGGATATTTTCGGGAGGGGCTTTGAAATTCGGGAGGGTTGACATTGTAAGATATGCAAAAGCGACATGGCCTGGCACGGGAGCACCACGGCAATGATTCATGATTTTGTGCCTAATATATTTAATTTGGCAGCTGTAAAGTATACATCATGCGATGTGTGTATGTTTTTTGTGTTAGTCCATTTTATTTGCTTACTTAGGGATGTTCAAGGAGCAATCTGTTAGTGCAAAACATATTTAGAAAGTGCACAGTCAGTTCTATTTTTCAATAAAGGGTTGGAAATTAATGTTTTTACATTTTTTATTTTTTTATCCGATTCATCGATTAATCGAACAAATAATCGACAGATGAATCGATTATTAAAATAATCGTTAGTTGCAGCTCTAAACACAAGTAACAAGTAGAAAACCATCGGCTCAGGAGGAAAGTGGCAAACTGGTGTGAGCCACCACGTGGAAGCAAAGGTCACGTGACCACGTAGGAGATGTCATGTGACTACCAACCTGTGGCCTCATTTAAATCACATTGCTTCAGTATTTTAGACACCAACGTGGGATTTAATATCAGTACAAAGAGTTTTTATGATTTTGTTGGGCTTCAATAATAATCGATAATATTGATTATTAAAGGAGTTGGCAACAAACTTCATTATCGATTCGTTGTGTCGTGCGATTATTACATCACTCAACGAGTTGTAAAGATTTGCGCAGAGCAATAAAAAAAAATGTACAAAAGGCCGAGCCGTCGTAGAGGAAAGAGCAGCCAGCAGCAGTTGTTGTGAGTCACATGACGCAGGTAAAGACACCTGTTGGAGTGAAGGTGTGAAAGCATTTCACATTTAATGAACTAAAAAGGTCAACGTAACGTGGCATGAGAGCACCACGTTGTCCTGTTTGGACGTGAGGAACATAAAGAGCCTCCAGCAGCTCTTCTGCTGCTGTTTACTCGTCATCCAGCTGATCAAGCTAGCGTTAGCTCGCTAATAACAGCAGTGAAGCAGTTAGCAACACTAAAGACATGATTTTATTTACTCGCCTTTTTTGGATCATTCATTTTTCAATCTGTTGTCTTGTATATATTTTGTGCTTTGTCTCTTTTCGGTTATTGTACTTTTTAATGCTGTCATTTACGGTAGTCTAGTACACATCTACTGTGGGTTTTACGGTAGTCTAGTGCACATCTACTGTGGGTTTGACGGTAGTCTAGTGCACATCTACTGTGGGTTTTACGGTAGTCTAGTACACATCTACTGTGGGTTTTGCGGTAGTCTAGTGCACATCTACTGTGGGTTTTACGGTAGTCTAGTGCACATCTACTGTGGGTTTTACGGTAGTCTAGTGCACATCTACTGTGGGTTTGACGGTAGTCTAGTGCACATCTACTGTGGGTTTGACGGTAGTCTAGTGCACATCTACTGTGGGTTTTGCGGTAGTCTAGTGCACATCTACTCTGGGTTTTACGGTAGTCTAGTGCACATCTACTGTGGGTTTTACGGTAGTCTAGTGCACATCTACTGTGGGTTTGACGGTAGTCTAGTGCACATCTACTGTGGGTTTGACGGTAGTCTAGTGCACATCTACTGTGGGTTTGACGGTAGTTGATGTGTTGCCTGTAAAGAGACACACGGTGATCCATTAAACTAAGAAGCCTCTAATGCATTTATTTACAAATGCCATTTTAAATTCATCTCATAGCGCTTTGCTGTATTTATGTGTGATGAAAACATTTATTTAACATTCACTACAAGGATGGTAATAATTTAATGAGCTTCAAGTGAACATGGGGTGTGTGTCTGTGTGTAAGATTGTGCGTCTGTGAGTGTGTGTAGAGAAAAAGTTCTAACATTAAAACATATCCTGTTTAATTTAAGGATTATTTTTTTTATTTTGAATAAATAATTATGTTCAAGGAGCAACATGTACTTCCTAAAGTATTTTTGCAATGTGAATTTGCAGTTCTGTTTTAGAATAAAGCGTTGAAAATTAAAGCTTTTTAATGCCGTTTTTTATGATTAATGTGTAGGAAAAAAAATATGACCGGTTAATCAATTATCAAAATAATTGTTAGTTGCAGGTTTTGACTTGTTGCTGTTGAGCAAAGTGTTAAAATCTGGATGACGGACTGAGACACAAACAAACAACACGTGAACAACAGAAGAAACAAAGCTGAAGAGGACTAATGGCCACAAGAGACCAGGTTTGGATCGATGGATCATCAGGTTCCTCCCAGAGGATCTGAGCACAAGCAGCAGGTGTGTGCACGTAGCAGGTGTGTGCACGTAGCAGCACGAAGACACCTGGAAAACCTGGAAACAACCTTGGGACAAAGTCTGGATTCTAAAAACATTTTATTATTTTGTTTAAAAAAATGAAGTAACACTTACCAGAAGAGCTTCATGAACAAGATCTTTAAATCTTCTTCCAAAAGCTGCAGGTCAGTGGTAGAAGAAAAAAAAACAGCCCTTTAAAGACTTGAACTGTTGTACATTTACTTTACTTGAGCTGCAGATAAAGTGAGTCCATCTTTTGGGTGGTGTCTAATTTACTCCACCCTCAAACAGAAGCACATTTCACACTGGATCCCTGCAGCCAGTCGGGGCAACAGGCAAATGTCGCCCTGCTGGCTGCAGGGATCCAGTGTGGAGATCCATCAAGATGTAGGTGGACAGACCTGGAATGTCGTCTGTTGATCTTGATCTCTGCAGGATGAATCACATACATGAGAAAAGGTTACTTGCTGCTTCTTTTTAACGGTGCTATTTTCCTCGTGAGGAGTCATCTCCTGATGATTAACAGTCACTGATTTAAATATTTCTGCCTCTTTGTATTAAAATGAATGAGTCCTCTTTACAATAATAGATAACCTTCTAAACAGAATGATGAGTAAATACTGTACATGCAAGCAGACAATGTGTATTTTTGAAATGGGTGAAAACTTAGAACTTGTTAAATCTTCATACTTGTCTTGTGTTTTAGTGATTAAAAGGTCCCTCTCTGTACTGTGACTTATTACCAAAGAATCAGTGTGTGTCGTTATTAAAGAGTTAAGATTAAGAGTAAAGACACCTGATGACCCGTTTATAACAAACATCAGAGTTGAAAAAGACTTGATTTCTTCCCTTTTTTTCAAGAATAAAAATATATAACAGAAGCTTCCTAAATCCTGCAGCTTAAATCTCACCAATCAGGTGAGGCCTTAAAAGTCTAAAGTGTAAATTGTTGCTCTTTAGGAAATGATCAGATGAAAGGTGACATGAAGAATCAAACCAGGTACCAAAGCTTCCTGCTGCACAACAACATATTTATTACTGTTTCTATGTTGATCTTAAATGTAAAAGATGTCATTACTAAGATCTTGAATTGTGATGCTAATAAAAAGCTACTTTTGAATGTGTGTGATGCTCAGTAACATTTAATCATTGTTTTTAAACTCTCTCCAATGACACGTTGGCCAAAAACTGGCCAAAACTTTGTACCTTTAAGTTACTGCATGCTTAAGGGTACTTTGTAAAGTATGATACTGTGTAAAGTACCTGGAAGTGTTACTCCAGAGAATAAGTTGCAGATTAATTGTTACCTTGTTTATAATGTAATAAGAAAATAATTTATGAATTAGGGTTCTAACACACTTGGTGCTGCTGTTATTATTATTATTATTATTAGTCACTTTATTATTACTGTCATCATAAACCCAAATTACAAACTTTTCCTCTTCCCTAAAGTCTTTGTTCTTCCCTCCTCACAGGTTACACCTGATGGAGGTTACATCTGATGGAGGTTACACCTGATGGAGGTTACATCTGATGGAGGTTACACCTGATGGAGGTTACATCTGATGGAGGTTACACCTGATGGAGGTTACATCTGATGGAGGTTACATCTGATGGAGGTTACACCTGATGGAGGTTACACCTGATGGAGGTTACACCTGATGGAGGTTACACCTGATGGAGGTTGTCCTGTCTTACACCTGGTGTACTACTCTGAATATTTGAATCATCTCTGTTGTAGGAATTGAACGTACAATAATTTTAATTGAATGAACATGTTGACTAGAGGAATCTGAGGTGTTCTGTGCATTCTGAATCATTGAAGTGACGATGAGGAGACGGAGCTGATTTCAGGTTTACGATCACGATTCAAGTGACTCAGAACCAGATCTTGATACAGAATCTGAAAATGAAGTGCCAATGATTCTGAAAAATGGTTTACAAACACAACATTTTAAACTAACTGGTTCATGTTGTTGCTGCACTTATATTTTGTGAAAATAAACTATGAAATTACATTTTATTTTTTGTATTCTGTTTTGTATAGGAGAAGTGTTGTGTAATATTGATATTAATAAAAAGGAATTAATCAAATGTGTTGTCCTTGTTATGAGCTGTTGTCATGACAACTGACTGTGTAACTTGTACTTTTCCAGCGAGCAATTTATCCGTTGAAAAGACGTTTTAAATTGGTTTAACGTTTTTTTTCAACGTCTATTCGTAGACGTTGAAAAAATAATCGAAGCACTTACAGCATTTTCATGAGGGATTTCACTCTTTGTGAGGCTTCGTTCAACAATAACCTTTGTGTCTGCGTCATAGAGCACAACAACTATCTGTGATGCTATTGGCTGCTCTGATTGCTGCCCAATAGGAAATGAATTAAATATTGTTATAAACATAAAACGTCACTAAAGACCTTTTCACAATCATTTTTAATGTTAAAAATATTTGTCGGGGACCCCCAAAATCTAAAAATAAATTCTTATAGTGTGCACGTAGCAGCACAAAGCCACCTGGAAAACCTGGAAACAACCTCAGCACAAGGTTTGGATTCTAAAAACATTTTATTATTTTGTTTTAAAAAAAGAAGTAACACTTACCTGAATAACTGAATGAACAAGATCTTCAAATCTTCTTCCTACATCTGCAGGTCAGTGATAGAAGAAGAAAAAACAGCCCTTTAAAGACTTGAACTGTTGTACATTTACTTTACTTGAGCTGCAGATAAAGTGAGTCCATCTTTTGGGTGGTGTCTAATTTACTCCACCCTCAAACAGAAGCACATTTCACACTGGATCCCTGCAGCCAGTCGGGGCAACAGGCAAATGTCGCCCTGCTGGCTGCAGGGATCCAGTGTGGAGATCCATCAAGATGTAGGTGGACAGACCTGGATAGTAGTCTGGGCTCCAATATGATGATGATCTCTGCAGGATGAATCACATACATGAGAAAAGGTTACTTGCTGCTTCTTTTTAAAGGTGCTATTTTCCTCGTGAGGAGTCATCTCCTGATGATTAACAGTCACTGATTTAAACACTTCTGCCTCTTTGTCTTAAAATGAATGAGTCCTCTTTACAATAACAGATAACCTTCTAAACACAATGATGAGTAAATACTGTACATGCAAGCAGACAATGTGTATTTTTGTAATGGGTGAAAACTTAGAACTTGTTAAATCTTCATACTTGTCTTGTGTTTTAGTGATTAAAAGGTCCCTCTCTGTACTGTGACTTATTACCAAAGAATCAGTGTGTGTCGTTATTAAAGAGTTAAGATTAAGAGTAAAGACACCTGATGACCCTTTTATAAAAATTTAAAGATTTTATTTTTTCCTTCTATTTCCAGAATAAAAATATATAACAGAAGCTTCCTGCATCATGCAGCTTAAATCTCACCAATCAGGTGAGGCCTTAAAAGTCTAAAGTGTAAATCGTTGCTCTTTAGGAAATGATCAGATGAAAAGTGACATGAAGAATCAAACCAGGTACCAAAGCTTCCTGCAGGACAACAACATATTTATTACTTTATCAACGTTGATCTAAAATGTAAAAGATGTCATTTCTAAGATCTTGAATTGTGATGCTAAAAAAAAGCTTCTTTTGAATGTGTGTGATGCTCAGTAACATTTAATCATTGTTTTTTAAACTCTCTGATAACGTTTGTGTAGAAGAGAATCTTTCAGTATTAAAGCAGGTCACATAAACTAATACATAGAAAGCTTTAATGAAACTGAAAACTACCAACAGAATTCTGGGATTTGGGGAAACTTTCCTCTTTAATCATTGAAGGACCTGTCAGGTTTCTTTACCTGTTGGACAACGATTCGGGCCGCCTGCTTTTTAGTGGCGGGCCTGAAACAGGTTTTAGTAACAGACTGCTGCCAGTTTAGTGTTTCCCATCATTCTAACAAGGGAGCCCCCCCCCCCCTCAAGAAGTAGTAAGGAATCTGAGGGGTGTTCTGTGCATTCTGAATCATTGAAGTGACGATGAGGAGACGGAGCTGATTTCAGGTAAACGATCACGATTCAAGTGACTCAGAACCAGATCTTGTTACAGAATCTGAAAATGAAGTCTCTGAACAATGGTTTACAAACACAACATTCTAAACTAACTGGTTCATGTTGTTGCTGCACTTATAATTTGTGAAAATAAAACTATGAAATTGTATATTTTATTTTTGTATAGGAAAAGTGTTGATATTAATAAATACAAATTAATCAAATGTGTTGTCCTTGTTAAGGGCTGTTGACAACTGACTGTGACAGTGTGTAACTTGTACTTTTCAAGTGAGCAAATGATCTGAAGAGACGTTTTTAAAGACGTCTTTGGCACGACGTTGAAAATTGGTTTTAAATAAAGTTTTTTCAACGTCTATTCGTATTCCTGAAAATCAACCCCAACAAGACTCAAATACTTCTGTCCCGGAATATATTCTCCGACCCATAACCTGACCCTAACACCCACTCTGACTGCTAGGAACCTCGGTGTGACACTGCCAACCCCCCCGACTCCAAACAGCGACTAAACGATCCTGTAGGTACACGCTCTAAAGCACATGTGTCAAACTCAAGGCCCGCGGGCCACATCCGGCCTGGGAATGAATTATCTTTGGCCTGCATGATCAAATCGATTTACTATTAGAGCTGGCCCCCCGGTATGCAGCACGCATCACCTTAATACTACAAATCCCACAATGCACTCCGTGTGTCGTTGCCCATTCGCGGCCCTGCAGAAGCCGCGCCTCACAGTCTGTACTACAAACCACTTGTGTCAACTTTCAACTATCCCTCTCCCCAAAAAATGACTAAATGAAAGGTGGAACTTGAAAACAGGAGTTTTAAAGATAGGTGGGAGGCACAGTATATGTTTGAGGATCTAAAGGGTGAAGCTGTGTGTCTTCTGTGCAGAAGACCCTATGAAACAAAGCACCGGGACAGATAAAAACACCTGGACACGACACAAAGGCTACAGAAGGTAGAGGAGTTAAACAGAAATCTGGTGTCACAGCAGACTATGTTCACTAAAGCCAAATCACAAAGCCAGGCTGCTGTTAAGGCCCCTTTTATTGTGACAGCAGAAGTTGCGAAATCAGCCCGGCCCTTTACCGAAGGGGAATCTGTCAAAACCTGCATGATTAAAGTAAGCAAGATTGAACTGCCCAGTAATCCATTTGCAGCTGACGTGGAAAACGCACCATCAAACCTCCAAATGGAGCTGAATGAGCTCCAATCTAGTGGCCAAATATGAGTCTGTGGGCGCTGCAGGTTCCACGTTTCATCACAAGGCCCCAGCTGCCCAACATTGGTACTGATGCACCATGCTGTGAATGGATCGGGACCAGTCTACATCCAGGACATGGTGAAACCCTGCATCCCAACCCACACACTGCGCTCTGCATCTGCCAAGCTGCTTGTTCCTCCCTCACTGAGAGAAAAGCACTCAGCGAGATCACAACTCTGTCCTGGCTCCTAAATGGTGGAACAGCAGAGAGCTGAGCTCTCTGATGACGTCCAGACAGCGGAGAACCTTAACATCGTTCGCTGCAAACTGAAGACACATCTCTTCAGACTAAACCTCGACTAAAAACACTAACAAGTTGTAGCACTTAAACTGTACTTGTAATGGCTCTTATCTACAAGTTGGGAAACTGCTTATAGACACCGGGAAAACCTGTAAACAAGCTTGGGACAAGGTTTGGATTCTAAAAACTTTTCTTAATTTGTTGAAAAAAAACATCGCGCTTACCTGAGTGACATTCTGTAAAAGAGTTTTTATGCTCCTTTCATTGCCTGCAGGTCAGTGATAGAAGAAGAAAACAACATCCCTTTAAAGACTTGAACTGTTGTACATTTACTTTACTTGAGCTGCAGACAAAGTGAGTCCATCTTTTGGGTGGTGTCTAATTTACTCCACCCTCAAACAGAAGCACATGTTGATGTGATGGATGTTTGTGACTCTTAGAGGTTGAATCAAAACAGCAAATCATGACAATCCCAGTGTGATAAAAAGCACCTTTTGGTAATAAATCACATGTATATTATTTGCTCATGTGATGCAGTAAAAGGCGTCCTGTGTTGTACAGATTGTACAGCGCTCTGAGGCAAACTGGGACTTGTGATATTGGACTATTTAACCAAACAGGTGGGTCCATAGTTCTGGAGGACTTGGAAACATTGAGTTTCTATGTAGAGGAAACAAAGAGGATTTTACACATGTTGGGATTATTTGTTGGAATGTTTACTTGGACTTACGGATGAATCTCCTTTTACGATAAAGCCAGAAAAATAGACCCACAATCATGATGACAATGACAGTGAGAATGCAAATAGCAGTCACCCAGCCAAAGTGAAGAGGAGGATCTGTAAAACAGAACCAGAACCAGATTAGAAGAGTCTTCCTGGTTTAAATGAAGCAGCACAGCTGAGAATGTGTCACATGTTCACAGCCTGATGTGCTTCTGACGGACTGCAGTTTGGATTGTGGAAACATCTTTGTAACGTGATCTATAGTAAGAAATCATTTTATTCAATTAAAACAAAGAAATTAGTTCTACCGACTTTTATAGGTATGTGGTGATTTTATGGGGGAGGGGGGCAGAGGGTTCGTTATTATCAGGAAGTCGTCTCCTCTTTCAGTCTTACCATGTTTTGAGGGACAAAGATGTTCAGCAGGAACCAAGTCCTGGGTCCAGTGAACCTTGTTTCTATGGTTACAGATGATCACGTTGTTCAGCAGGTAGATCTGGAGAGAAGCCCCAGAGGTCGTGACCTCTGATCGCTCTCCTCCCTCCTGACTGCAGACCCAGTCGACACATCTGAAAGTGCTGTTGATGTGAGAGTTGTGAGTCCTGCAGGTCACATGGAGGTCACATGACTCTGAGCTCCTGGAGTCCACTCGGTCCACGATCAGTTTGACTGGAGACACTGGTCCTGAGGGGGGGGAGGTTTCTGTGAAGAGTTTATGAAACATGGCGGCAGAAACTACCAGTGAAATGTTTACAGACTCACCTTGAACTGTGACCTTGTATTCAGCTACTAGTTTGTCTTCTGTAGATGTTCCTGCTACAGCAGAATAAACTCCACTGTCGACCTCTTGGAGATTCTTCAATATCACAGAGAATTTATTCTCAGGAAACTTAAACCTTCTAGTGATATTATGAAGGACATTTGCTTTTCCACTAGGTTCAAATCTCACTAGAGTGACTGTTTTATTGACTTTCCATTCAACAGCTAAAACCCCCTCAGGAGGATCATCATGAAGCTTCAGGAGCAGATCACGTCCCTTCAGCACAAACCCAAAAGGCTCAATGGTTCCTGTAAAAACAGTAGACACATGATACAATAAACATCACACACAACATATGATGAATCATTCATTGCTGAATGTTACTCCATCCCTTTACTTTATTTCTCACACATTGAACCAGCGGTTCACCTTCAGCTCATCACTGCTTAACATGAAGTGACAGAGGTCTCTTAAAATGTCTCACGTCGTCTCTTCCTGAGGACACAGAGAAGCTTAACAGCACAAACTAAACCCACTGAGACCAAGTTGGTGCCCAAAGTTCTTCTTCTTGACGTGACAAAGTATTTCCATTGTGAAAAACAGGGTCTTTGTGTCCCTTTGTCCAGGCCTGGACTGGGACAAAAAAAAAGGGCCCTGGCATTTCTGCTCAGACCGGCCCCCCACAATCGGTCGGACACAACCACCAACCAGTACACTATCCTAGCTTTCCCTGTAGATTTGCATATCTACTGTTCCGTTCCCAAAAACCCGTACAAAACTGAGAACTACTGTAAGTGCCATGGACGGTAATGTTGGTAATCAGAGAGTTGATGGACCCCATTGACTTCAATAGTAGAAAAAAAAATACTATGGAAGTCAATGGGGTCCATCAACTGTCTGATTACTGACATTCTTCAAAATATATATTTTTGTTTAGCAGAATAAAGAGATTCATACAGGTTTGAAACAACTTGGGGGTGAATAAATGACACAATTTTCATTTTTGGGTGAACTATCCCTATAAAGAGCACAAACCCTTCTTTAATATGACACCAAACAACATTTACCTCTACTTGTTGACACACTTCCCATAAAAAACCTATACAAACAAATTACTCACACAAAACGTCCTGATAATATATATATACAATTTAGAGTATTCACTTGCCGTAATATTACATATTTATGATATTGGAAATTCAGATGAAACATTAGAAAATATCTAGTTAGTTGAATATACAGCTTTCAAAATGCAAAGCGGCTTATTAACCCCCAAATAACATAAATTAGCGACCTCTTCTAACGTGTAACTCGTTGTGGGCGAGTAATAATTAAAATAATCAAATGGCATCATTTGAGTTTTTTTCTAGAGAAGAAGGACCGTTATGAGTTTTAAATGGTTACATTAGAATATCCCAAGTTGCAATTGAATAAGTGAACTCTCAACTCTGCTCGCTACAAAAAAAGTGCAAAATAGCTTATGCTGTGTTATTTGACTTTAGCTAACTGAGTGGTCATTGCAGTAACTTTTAAGTGACAATTTGACAAATGACAACCTGACACTCAGACTTTATAATAGCAACAACCGACAACAATTATATTTGTTGCCTTATTATAATATTCATTAATTGAGGTAACTGTTAAATCGTCATCATCTTGGTTGTGGCCCAGCCAGCCCCACACACACTGTCCTCATGCACCCGCCCTGATTAACACCCCCTCCCTGTTCATGGAGCTACCTGCTTGCTTACCGTTTCAATGACACTCTCCTGCTCACTCTGTCCCTCCTGGACTTCACTGTCACACTGACACCTGCTGCACCTTCTCCTCTGCTGCACCTCTTCCTCTGCTGCACCTTCTCCTCTGCTGGGAGAGTTGGCAACCCTACTGCGAGCCGCATGCACCGCTATCTCTATGGCTAGTCACCTCTCCTCCTCCATGTGCTGTGTTCACCTGCTGTTTCTGCAACATGTCGTCAGGTTCTGTAGTAGTTTTGGAAACTGAAGCTACAGCACTAAACATGTCGGTTATTTTTTAACATGTTTAGGCATCAACCTCTAGATTTATTTTTTGGCCCGCAATTTCTCCGCACCCCCCTCGCTCTTACGTTTTTGTTTCTCCATCTTAATCCACACATTTCTTTCTGGCTCTGAGTCACTGAAGGCATCTGACTGACACACGGAGAGGGAGGGGTGGAGCCTGCTAAGAGATGATTGGGCCAGCCCAGTGTCAGTATGGAAAATGAACCAATGGGCCGCTGTCCCTGCTTTATGGGCCGGTCGGAAGCAAAAAAAAATCAAATAAAATGTATATGCCTATCGACTGGCCCCCAAGTGCGTCGGCCCACCGGGCATTTGCCCGGTATTCCCGATTACCAGTCCAGCCTTGATTCTGTGTAAATCACTGACTGCGCTGTGCTCCTGAGAGCTCATTAGTGACCAGCTGGGTGGTTTTTTGAGCGCTTGCTAAGTGTCCGATGGCCAGTAGCTCAGCAGTCATCCACTGTGCCAAAAAGTTTGAGCAGCTGCTTCGACTCGCCGCGGCACCGCGACCTAAAACAGGAAGTTCCTCTCAGAGTTACAGTGGCACGATGTGCGCTAACTGTCTATTAGAGAAATAGTGCTACGGTATGAAAGCTTTGACCCAATATAGATATAAAATAAAGTGCTCACCTTGTGCTTCACATGATGTCAGCAGAGAAGCAAAGAGAAGCACGAAGCACGACCTCATTCTGCAAAATGGAAGCGAGGCGATGAAACCAGGAAGTGAAGAAAGTTTCACTTCTTGTTTCTCCGGAGGAAAGAAACGGAAACAAAAAAATAACCCAAAAGAAAAATGTGAAGGACTCTATTGAAGAAAAAAGTGTTTTATCCGCGTCGATCCAGGTCAACAAGAGGACGCTTCTCTGGCAGATTGTGCGTTACGGTTCTCCCGCTAGGTCCCGTTAAAGTGATCACGGATATCCCGTGTCAACACGAATAGAACTAGAGGACCGAGAGCTGCAGACAAAGGGGGTGGACTAAAGGGGGGTGGACTAAAGGGTGGGGTCGCTTCTCTCGGACATGAACACTGAGGGTAAAATGGGGGCGAGTTGGGTGGAACCAGCTGAACAGACGTAGGTTAAGATCAGATAACGGAAATGGATGAAATGACTCCGTAAGAGAAACGAAGAGTGTCTTTGCGCCAAAATGAGATGAGAAGCTGAGTCCAGAGGAAGGTGGTGTTGAGCCAAAGCCCGGAAGCTGGTAGAGGATTATTTGAAGGAAGAAGAGCAGAAAGTTAAAACAAAGACATAAAGAAGAAAAAAATCTTATCAGACTCCAGGAGCGATCGGCACGAACACGAGCTGTGATCGAAAGTAAAAACTGTTGCCAAAAAAATCGGAAGTTGCTAAAAGCGGACCGATTCACAAAAAGTCTTTTAGAAAACGATTTCCGCTCCACAGTCTGGCATCTACACAATATTTAGCTCATAAAAAAAAGAACAAGTTGTGCTAAGCTACCAAAAAAAGTTCGTCGCTGAAATTCCACTCAATTGTCGATGCGTCTGTGTTTGAAGCAGAACTAGTTTCTTCAGAGCGTAATAGGATTTTGGTCGTAAGTGGTGGCACGGTTTGACACGTGATTGCTCTACACCAATGAGGTAGCAGCTTTGTGTCAACAGAATGGCAAGATGGCGGCTCCCGTGGTTAGATTCAACGTCACCGATATTGGGGAAAACACCCGAAAATCCTCATAAAAGGGCCAAATGGATTCTAAACAGTGCTGTTGACCCAGCAGCGTCCAAGAAGAACATCGAGGCAAATATACGATAGTGTTATGTTTGTGTTAATCATTTAGATCACGTTTGAAATACACCTTGCTATTTATGAAAATGTTTTCTTTCTTTCTTTACACTCGCACATTAAAAGCTTATCACTAAAGGAAATTTCCCTGCTTTACGTTAGTATTTCTATGTAGGTGACCAATAATCCTTATTCCTTGTACCAATAAAAGGCAGAAATTGTACTTATACTTTAACGAATTCCGTATATGAAGAGACATGGCACTTACTGCTGGTAAAATTACTCTTTTTTCTTCCATTCTGTGCAATACTATCTTTGAACGTCAGCGTAAAAACACCACCTTAAGAGCTTTTTGCCATTTTTGTTACGGGTCGATAAAACTATTACTGTTTTGAATAAATTCACGTTTTTTCGTAACAAGTTCTGTAGCCACACTGTCAAGCTCACACTCAAAACACAGAAACATCCTCTTTGTACCGTTTCAAAATAAAGGTCCAATTCCTTTTACCGGAAGGTCTGTGGAGTTACTTCCACTCCAACCAAATTAGTGTTTTTACAAAATGGAAACCTCAAAACACTCAATTTCAAATTACAGAATAACCTTTCAAAAGTATGGGCTAAAACTACACGAAACAATATCACATTTCTTAACTGCAATAGTGCTTAAACAGCTTGTAACAATAAAACTCATTTCTGGACTGGGCGCTTCAAAACAGTCCTGTTAGTGTGCTCTCCTTTGTGATTCAGCTCCTTCTCTCCAAACAAGATTTTGGCCCGTCTCACAAGTCCATCTTTGCCTTTAATGACGTCTGAGACTGTCCCGAGTTTCCATTTGCTTTGTGGTAAAGTGTCCTCAGCATCCAGTACAATGTCACCAACCTGCAAGTTCCTTTTAGTGCTATGCCAGCATTGTCTTGTTGTGATGTTGTGTAGATATTCCCTTTTCCATCTACTCCAAAACTGCTCGGTCAGGTACTGTACCTGACGCCATCTCTTTCGTCCATAAAGATCCTCTTTCAAACTTGCCAGGTGGAGGCAAGGCTGTGGTGGATTTCATCGTGATCAGGTGGTTAGGAGTGAGTGGCTCCAAACTGTTGTGGCTGTCCAAGGTATCAGCTGTGAGCGGACGACTGTTCACTATAGTCATGGTTTCATAAAAGAAGGTGCGCAATGATGCATCATTTAGCCTACCAGAGGTAAGTAACAGAGTGGCATTAAGAACACTTCTGACCGTTCTGATTAGCCTTTCCCACACACCACCTGCATGGCTGGCATGAGTTGCATTCATTACAAAGTCACACTGCTTTTCTGTGAGGAATACGTTCATGCGCGTTTCCACCGAGCAGTACGGTACGGTACGGGTCGGGTCTGTTAACCATGATTTGGCGAGCGTTTCCACCGCCAACAGTACCCTTACCTGGTAGGCGTGGTGTATTCCAGAAAGTAGTGGTAACGTCACTTAATGGGCGTGGTATTGGACGCAAAGTAGATTGACGTCATTCGATCGCGCGAAAACGGAAAACAAACCGCAAACAACAATGGAGACAAACAGCCGATCCTGTTGTTGCTTCTCAATATGTGGCTGTTTGTCACAAGGAGACAACAATTTTTTGTTTGAGCAAAGGCTACACGCTGCAAGGAAAAACACAGCGGAAAAACACAGGCGAATTTGGGAAGTTTTAATGAGCTGGGACGAGATAGACAACCGCGTGAGTCAAGACAAGGCAAGACGAACACGACGGCGCAAGAGGGTAAGCTTGAGCTAAGCGATCTTTTTCATGTCATGTATTAATGTATTTCGTCTTTTGTTCTAACTATATTCTTATAAATTAAATAATCCTAAACTAAAAAAATAAGTGCTAACTGTAAACTACAGCCTGTTTATTATTTAAGCACTATGAAGGTTACTTATTAAGATTATTAAACTCTCACATGAATGTGTTGATTCCTATATGATTTAAAGTGCAATACTAGTTGTGGTTAATGATTGATTATTCTGAGAAAATAGGTATATCTTTAAGCTATTTTTTCTTTGTGCTTTAATGACACCAAAGTTCCCTCTCTGGTGCATAATACTTTATATAATACTTGTATTATTAATGTATTTTTTTGATCTGGCGTATGATAGTTGCCCTAATAATTGAATGACTTGAACACACCCACCATCACTGTGACATTGTTTTAACCTTAACATTGCTTTGTGTTTTCTAGATAATAAATCTGTTGCAAAAACAGCGCCGCAGACCAACCATTTGGACTTTCAGCCGCTCAAATGACTGGTGGGATGTGATTGTTCCAGGATTCACACACTCACAGTGGGTGCACAACTTCAGGATGTCTGAAGAAACATTTGTATTCCTTTGTTCCATGGTGCATCCAGCAATGGAAAAGCAGGACACAAACTACAGAATGTGTGTTCCTGTAAAGAAAAGAGTTGCCATTGCACTATGGAAGCTTGCAACCAACAGCGAGTACAGAAGAATTGGCCATCTTTTTGGAGTCAGCAGAACAACAGTGTGTCGGTGCGGTCGCTAGGAATTTGTTAGTTCCAGAACAGATACGTTTCCCTGACCACCAGCAGTTTAGAGAGATGGCAGCCTACTTTGAGAACCGATGGGGGCTTCCGCAGTGTGTTGGTGCCATTGATGGGTCACACATACCCATAATAGCCCCAAAGGCAGAGGTGGGATCAAGTCACTGTTAGGCAAGTCACAAGCAAGTCTCAAGTCATTGCCCTCGAGTCCCGAGTCAAGTCGAGTCAAAGACGAAGCAAGTCCCAAGTCGAGTCACAAGTCACAGCCATCAAGTCTCAAGTCGAGTCTCAAGTCGTACCATTTTAGTTTCGAGTCATTTCGAGTCATTTTATTATAGTGGGGACGGGGAACCCTGGGTGATGGTGCGCTGCCTCACAGACCTAGACTACGAAGGGAAGGGTAATGGTGGATCGACTGTGACTGTGTTATAGTACTGTAACGCTCACCCCAATGCTGCAGCGTAAATAAGGAGGCGATGACTGGCTTGCAACTCCGCTGCATTTATTTATATAAAACAACTCAACTTCGGTCACTTGGCCGTCACCACGCCGAACGAACACTTCCGCATACACGGCCCCCCAAAACTCGGGTTGTCTCGCGTAACTACAGCTGGTAACAAAGCATTACGTGAACACATGCAACATCTGCATAACTGATTAACTAATAACTTTAACTCAGCTCATTACACTACTTTAAAACGGACGTTGACATAATGTTGGCGAGGATTTCCATCGGAGTCTGAATCCGGGTTCAAAAATCCCGATTTTTGTAACCATGAACGAGCTGTCTCGTTGATACGGTCAAATGGACTGCAGTGATTGGATGTTGTTCAGGCAGCGCTCTCTGCATACGGGTGGCGCATATTTTTTTGACAGATGCAGATAATCAGAGCGGCGCGGTGGTGTGAAAATGTTTTCCCCCAGTTTTCATGGGAAGTAGCAAGTCTTCTCGAGTCAAAAGGCTCGAGTCCAAGGGTGAATCTCATTTCTCTGTCTTACCCCTTCCCCTTCCCCCTCCCCCTCGGTTTTGCGCGTTCATGTGAGGGGAAGTGGTGTCTCGATTCTCATTTTGATTAAGGGCTAGGGCCAAGGCGTAGGGCTACATAGCCCTTGAAACGAAGTTTGCGGAGGACCACACTTGAAACAGAGGGGTAACTTAACAACGTAGGAATTTCTCAAAAGTGCCGGCATGGCTGAACGTCGAACTGTGAAGGAGTCGCACAAATGTAAGTATTTTCAGCGGTTTAATTGATATTATAATTATGACACTCGTGTTTTATGATCCTTTTAATAAAATGTTCAAGTGGTTTTAATTGTAATGTTTTTGTTTTGAATCGGTAGTAAACCGCTAGCTATGCGCAATCGATATCACGACCTGAGACGACGGCATCTTCGTTTATGTCAACACTTGTCGCCTCTGTTGACGTAGCAGCCAGCTAGCGGCAAGGGATGATGACGCAACCAGTTATCGAGTGGTGTCTCATTTCTTAGAGGAACGTTCTCACCCCTACCCCCTTTCTCTCGGTATCGAGGGGCAAGGGGAAGACACAGACGAAGGGGTAGGGGAAGGGGAAGGGGTAAGACAGAGAAATGAGATTCACCCCAAGTCAAGTCACGAGTCATCGGTATTCAAGTCCAAGTCGAGTTGCAAGTCTTTGTAAGTTTTGTCGAGTCGAGTCTCAAGTCATCAAATTCATGACTCAAGTCTGACTCGAGTCCAAGTCACATGACTCGAGTCCACACCTCTGCCCAAAGGAGTACCACTGTGATTACTTCAACATAAAAGGCTGGCATTCCATCATCCTGCAAGGAGTAGTTGATGGAAAAGGACTATTTTGGAGTGCATATGCTGGAATGGCTGGAAGTTTGCATGATGCTCGGGTTCTGAGACTCTCTACATTGTGGGAGTTAATCGAGCGTGGAAGCTTGTACCCGGCTTACACAAGGAACATCAGTGGGGTAAATGCTGGCTTTTATGTGCTTGGAGACTCTGCCTACCCTTTGCAGAATTGGCTCCTAAAAATTCCCTGACAACGGCCGGCTGACAGCAGAACAACTGACCTACAACAAAAAAGTGTGTAGGGCTCGGGTGGTGGTGGAAAATGCTTTTGGGAGACTCTAAGGAAGGTGGCGGTGCCTTATGAAGAGGAATGACAGCGACATTGAATTGGTGAAGTCCATGGTGTTGACTTGTGCTCTGCACAATCTTTGTGAAAGGCATGGAGAGGATTACCAGCACGAATGGGATACACCAGTTGCTGCGGAGCCTGTGGTTCCACAGCCACAGGGCGCAGAGAAGGGCAGGGATGTACGCGAGGGTCTAATGCGTTATTTGAACAGTTAAATCTGTTGTACATCTGTATATATGTTATGTTTGAATTTTATTGAAAAAGAATAAATCCTTTTTACTTTTACCCTGCCTCTTCATATTTTGAGAAATAGTAACTATATCAAATGGACAATCTGGTGACTTTCCATAATACTGTGCAAGTAAACAATTTGTAGCATACCCTTTGGTTATATTAGTGTACTTACAAATGATGTACGTGTAATTAAGAATGTGTGAACTGAAGAATTAGATCCAGTTTTTGTTTGCAATAGGTTACTTTAAAAATCATGATTAGGGTAAAACCTTGGAAGATCACCTATTGTAAATGTGAAGTAACATTACTGTTTTGTATTTAAGACAAGCATAATCTCTAGGTAGCAAACAATTAACAGATGACAGGAACATAAATAAAATGACCTCAATTTATAGAATGGTTTAGGGAGGAATTGTGTGCGATGGCCATGGAACAAAGGACACAAGAGGTAATAAAAACGTATTTTAATTTAAAAAAATCAAACGAGTGAAAACAAAGCAAATGAGTCCAAAAAAGTAAACTAAGGTGCTGTGTGCAAAAGAGCACTAGTGGCTGAATCATGGCACAGAGTTGGGGGGACTAAACTTCTGCACCAGCTGGGTGAGCGTGCCGAGGAAGGCCTGATTAAAGTTAACCAACTGCTCCATATGTTGGCGCGTTATATCAGCCTCATGCCGCCTTGCCTCACGGGCATCCTCCATCATAATTTCGAAGCGCCGGTAACGGCGGTCCTCCATCTTCTCCAACCACTCCTGTTGCTTCTCATCAGCTGCCTGCATCTCAGCCAGGGCCGCAACAACATCCTGTTGCCCCCTTTTCCTCTTGCCTGGAATGCAAAAGAGACAGGAATGTTGGTTTGTTGAGTGATGCGTTTTGATCTTTGTGATTTGAACCAACCCATATTACGGGGAGACAACAAGACGTTTGCCATTATAAATATAAATATTTATTAAATTTCTTTTCACTCTGGTGTTCATGTCTTACCAATTGTAAAACGCCGAGGTTCACTCGAAGTAGATGGAGCAGATTCTGGTGGTGTCGGTGTTGAAGTCCTGGCAGTCGAACTTATGCTTTCAAGGGTGGAAATTTCCCGAAGTACCTCTGGTTCCATTTCCTCCCGACAGCCAGGATGCTCAACTGAAAAGTTACACAAGTCACGTTAATTACACAAACGGCGGTTGAGATAAATACAGAACATACAACGTAGTATGTCTAGCCTCTCTCGTCAATATATATTTAGCAGTATATCTTTAATAGTAAAAGAATCGTATTTTATTGGGGTATCTGTACAAGTTACGTTACTGGGCAAGCACTCCGTCCTCCACCACGTGCTAATATACTAGCGTTTTCCTAGCTTGCAAATTATTGTTTGATACCACATATGGCTGGCTGACAGACAAACAACGGACGTGCACAAAAACTGTGCATCGAAACTACGCTTTCCCGTGATCTTACTATATTTCACAATTTAGAAATTACCGGGAGGCTCCGTTGTCGACTCCAGCAACGAGGTGGCCGTATCGATGCCTCCTTCTCGTCCCAAACTCGCCGGTCTGTGTCCATAGATAGCGTCCATCATAGCAAGCCACTTCCAATCTTTTTCGGTGAACACCACTCCGGCTGTTGTGGTCTTTCACCTTACGGTAGTCGCTCCGCAGTTTCTTGCATTTAATGCGGCACTGCTCGGATGTCCGCTGGTATCCCTCGACAGCCAGCCTCTCAGAAACATGCTGAAAAACCTTTTCGTTTCTCACCATGCCATCGAGTTCTCTTTGCACCCTTTCTTCTCCGATGATACGCAAGAAAGTCTGCACCTCCTGGGTTGACAAAGGTAAAACGCTGCGCGGCGACATTGTTGCGAATGTGTTTGTGGTGTAGTTTAAAAATGGCGCCTGGTGTGTTGTTTTTCCCCTTGCGGCACGCGCAAATGACGACACTCTTTCAACCAATCAACGTTCTGCAGTGAGTCTAGCTCCACCCTTTAGTACCAAACAACTGTGCCAGGTACCCCAACGGAAGGGTACCAAAAAAGTGGTACGGTACGGTACGGTGCGGATCTTTGGTACTTTTCTCAGTGGAGACACAAATAAAAGGGTACCGACCCGTACCGTACCGCTCGGTGGAAACGCGCGTGTGTCCAACTCCTTTAACCCTCCCGTTGTCCTCCCATCCTCCGGCAGTCGCACGCACGTTCGTACGCGCTTGCGTCACGCGTTCAGCCATCATACACCCCCGCCCCCGCCCTCCGGAAAGCGCACGCACTTACGCGCCTACGTCACGCGTTCAGCCTTCACTCCCCCCCGCCCTCCGGGAAGCGCACGCACGTACGCGCTTACGTCACGCGTTCAGCCTTCACTCCCCCCCGCCCTCCGGGAAGCACACGCACGTACGCGCTTACGTCACCCGTTCAGCCTTCACCTCTCTGTGCAAGACTATCATGGCCCTTTCTCAATACCTGAGACGGCGATAACGGACTTGCGTTCCCGCGAGAATAGACTCGGGAGACGGACTCGGGAGTCCCGACTCGCAGGTTCGGGGGGGGGGGGGGGAAACGGAGAACGGTCATTTCCGCAATTGGGACAGCAGCTGACTTGATGACGTCACCACGTCAGCTGGTCTTGCTAATACGTTTTAATTTAGTTTTTGACTTAAATATTTTACTATTAACAAGCTTTTGTCTCATTTTTTGTCTCAGAAATTGTATATATAATCAGTCATGAAATAGTTAGCTTTATCATTTTAGGAGGAGGAGGAGGTTGGATACAGTAACAAAAAATAAACTATTATACTTTAACGCGCACACACACACACACACACACACACACACACCTACCGTTTGTCTTGGTAGTCGAACATCAAGAGGCTGATAATCAGTGTAGTGGTCCTCGTACAGCAAGCTGCTGACCACACATCAAAGATCTTACAGAGTACAATAATTCATATGTGGATTATTTTTCTTCAGCTTCAGATTTTCTTTGAAGCTGAAGTTCTGCTGCCGGTTTAGAGTCTCGAGGACGGTCACCTCGTGTCCTTAATAATAATAATTAAAACATCGTTAGTTTTAATGCACAATGGTGGATAATAAACAAGCTGGGCTCTGCGGATACAGACAATAGGTTAAAGTTACATTTAAACATGAAGATATGAATCTAAACAAACAGACGTAACCGGTGAACAACGTCAGTCTCTGACACCACATTAAAACGTACCAAGTACTCGTTATAGTACGGTTAAATCTCACGTATAACCGCTACCGAGACGTGAAAACCGGCCGGCGGAGCATTTCACAGCAGACTCGTCGAAAGAAAAAAAAAAAGGCTGCTCTCTGCGGGCTGCGAGATGAGCTGCCCCGGCCCGGTGCTGGAGGGTCTGACGGTCCGTTAACTACACCTACACATCTCCACATCCACGGAGCAGATTGTTTTACGAAGGCTGAATGTTGACAAACATTTGCTTTAACAACTAACTTCAGTCATAAAACCACATTACGTCACTTATAAAATAAAGTAGTATTTATAAACTTTGACATCAAGTTGTGTTTATTTTCCTCCGTCGTTGTTGCCTGCTTCTTTAGGTTGAAATGCATTCTGGGATATTAGGCTCTCACAAGAACAGGCGAGCCTGCTCCGATGCATTGTGGGTACAATGGGCGGCGCGAGTCGCATCCGCGTATTATGACCGCGTTCGTGTCGACGAGGAAGACTCATTTAGAATTTAAACAGTGCAACTTTTACTATAGTAAGAAATAAGCAAACTATATACATATATATATTATATATATAGATGTATATATATATGTATGTATCCATCAAGTATTTGTGTAAATGTGAATAAAGACAATGCAGATTGGTGTGTACATCCATTGTGTTTTTATTACGTCAAGCATTCAGCCTTCACCCCCGCCCTCCATTAGTAGTAGTTGTAGTAGTAGTAGTAGTAGTAGCACGCACGTCACGCGTTTAGCCGTCACCCCCCTCCACCCCTTGTTGTCCTCGCGTCCTCCAATAGTCGCAGGTGCGCGCCGCGCCGCCGCCTCCGTCTCCATCTCCGCCGCCGCCTCCGCCGCCTCCGTCTCCTTCTCCGCCGCCTCCGTCTCCGCGGCCGTCGCTCGTCTTGATTCCGTATTTCGCCGGCTTGCTGGGCATGTACTGCCTGAAGGGACACCGCCCTTGGGGCGAGAGACAGAGAGAGAGAGAGAGAGAGACACACACACACACACACACACACACACACACAAGACAGAGAGCGTCGTCATCATCATCATCATCGGCATTGTCTTTTCGCGAATCTTTACAAGGGAAAAAAAAAGCCCCACCGCCGCCGCCGCCGCATCTTCTTCCGTTCGCCGCTTACCTCTGAACGGAACCAGCTGCTCGTCCACGGTCACCTCGGGCCCCGGGTTGTAGAGGAGCGGCAGTCGGAGCACCCACGCGTCCCAGACGTCTCGCACGGCCGCCAGTTTGTTGCTCGCTCATCGCTCGCGCCTCGTCTCGCGGTCGTCGAATCTCAGCAGTCTCGAGTACGCGTGAAAGTCCTTCAGCGGCATCGTGGCGCGGAAAATGGCCCTTCCGCTCTCCGCGTCCCACAGACTGGCGGCGGCCTCCCCTCTGGACCTGTACACGCCCACCAGAATCAGAAGGCCCACGTAGGCGCGCAGGTCGACCCGGTCCATGCCTTTCCAGTCGTCCACGTATCTTCTGCGACCTTCGAGGTTGGTCATCTCCAGGACAATGTCTTCTATCGCGGGCGTCACAAACAGCCCGAACGTCGACGCGATGTCGGTGGCGCGGGACGCCGCTTCCTCCGTGGGCCCGGGGGTCGGCGGAGGAAGCGGCTGCCGCCGACTCTGCTCGTCGGTTGCGGCCCGTCTGTCGTGCGCCGTCGAGGACCACGTCAGTTCGCCGTTTTTGGACGGAAATGTGCAGGTCTCGGGTCTTTCGCCCATGGCGCGGTCTTCTTCTTCTTCTTCTTCTTCTTCTCCTTCTTCTTCGTTTTCTTCTTCTTCTCTATCCTCCTCCTCCTCCAAAGACAAAGCTTCGTTCTCCGGGTTGTATTCTTCGCCGTCGTCGTCGTCGTCTTCATCTTCTTCTTCTTCTTCCCCTCGTAGCTCTCGTTCTTTGTTTTCAGCCCCGGTCGAAGCCTCTCCCTCTCCCTCTCCCATGTCAGAGTAGTGGTAGACCTTTCGCGGCTCCACCGGATCTGCGAAAAGACGTTCGAGGAGCTCGAGCGCGGTCGGCTTCGCGGCAGTCATGACTTCGGGCCCTTTCGGGGAGACGAGTGTTTCGCGTCGCCTCGCCCGACATTATCGCGCGCACGTTAGTATCGCCTCTCTCGCCGACCCGTTCTGTCTCTTCTGTCTGTCTCTTCTGTCACCTACACGCACGCACACACACACAAATCCAGCACCTCGGAAGGAGGCCCCCGCGTCCCCCACCCCCTGAAGCTCTATCTGCGCGCGCGAGGCGAGAGAGAGAGAGAGAGCGGAACCGGAGAGAGAAATTCAAGCACCTCGGACAGACGCCACCCGCCACCCCCACCTGACTCTCTGTCCGCGCGTTTGCCTGCGCTGGCGGGTGACCAAGGAGGAGTTTGTGCAAAGTTCTTGGTAAGAATCATGAAAGTATATATGTCTCTCTCTCTCTCTCTCTCTCTTTCTCTCTCTCTCTCTGCCCCGGTCGGCCGATGTCTCTAGCGCGCCACCGTCGCGTTCATGTCCTCGTACACGTCGTCGAGGGGGAACCGCTGCTGCTTCTTCCACTCCTGCCGCTGCCGCCACCGCCGCAGCGCGTCCTTCGACATCCTGCACGCCTGTGTCGGAAACCAACGCGTCAGTGCGCGCGATTGTCATCGCGGTGTCGCGAGGCTACCTTCAGGAGCGTCCAGAGAGAGATTTTTTTTTTTTTGATTTTTAAAAAAACCTTTATTTTTTCGTAAAGCAATATCAATGTTTAGACAATCTAACAGGTATATAATTTATAATTTATTTAATATAATCAATCAAAAAATCAGTCTCTTTTCCAATGGGCCGCCCCGCTCAGGAACCTCCTCAGCCGGACTGACGCCTCACTCGGTCCCGGTTGTGCTCCCCCCTTCTCGGTTGAGCTTGAGGAGGAACTTCCTCAACCTGTAGACCTCCTGTTGGGTGAAGTCTCCAGCTCCCTTCTTCATGCTGCCGTGTCGGGCAGAGCGAGCGAACTTCTCCACGTCAGAGAAGTACTCCTCCAGCTTCACTCCCCTCTCCTTCTTGGTGAGATGCAGGAACTCCTTCACCTGCCCCACCCCGTACCTCCTGGAGACCGTCCCACCAGAGGAGACGCTGATGGCAGAGCCCCACCCCGAAGAGGAGTCGGACTCCCCACCCCCCGCCTCCCCTCTGCTCGACGCCCCTCCCCTCTTTGCCTGAGAGCCTCCTCTACTGGCCCTCGTCTTTCTCTTCAGGTGGGGGACCTTAAAGCCCACCCTCCCCTCCTCCATCTCCTCCTCACTGTCGGAGACGCCCATCCCACCATCGAGCGGCCCCCGAGCTCCTTTACAGTCGCTCTCACGACTCATCCCACTCGTCCCCTCTTTCATACGGTCGCACACGAGACTCGCCCACTGGGCTACATTCACTTCTCCATTCACTCCTACACTCACCCCCTCACCCACCTGACCGACCGGCTGGGCCACACTCACCCCCTCACCCACCTGACCGACCGGCCGGGCCTCACCCATCCCCACACCCACCCCCTCACCCACCTGACCAACCGGCTGGGCCACACTCACCCCCTCACCCACCTGACCGACCGGCCGGGCCTCACCCATCCCCACACTCACCCCCTCACCCACCTCACAGACCGGCTGGGCCCCACTCACCCCTTCACCCAACTCTCCAACGACCTCCTGGGCTTCCCCAGCCCCCTCTTCCTCCCCGGCACCCTCCCGGTTCTGGTCCTGAGAGGAGGACTTCACTGGACAACCCCTCGCTAGGTGTCCCTCTCCACCACACCGGAAACACCTCCCATCGTCCGATGTAGCGAACATCACGTATTCAAACCCCTCGATCCTCACCTTGATCACCAGGTTGAGAGCCTGGGTCCTGGTGAGGACCATGTGGAGCTGTCTCCTGTGCGACACCACATGTCTCAGCAAAGGAGACCTACACCCTGAGGACACCTTCCTCATTTGGGACACCACCGTCCCGTGCTTCACCAGCTCGCCGAGCAGCGCATCGTCCGGCACGAACGGCGGAACGTTTGAGACCGTGACTCTGACCGCCGGCTCGGCGAGAGGCAGCACGGGCACGAGGGTGCCGCGCACCACCACGCCGCTCGCCACCACCTTGCGCGCCTTCTCCACGCTCTCCACGAAGATGACCAAATCACACACACACACAACCACACATTTACACTAAAAGATCCGAAATTAAACGAAATTGCAGCTAGAAATCACAATCAAACAATTCACCTCACGCCACGCTCCGTTCACTCCGCACTCCTTCCACTCAGAGAGAGAGAGAGAGAGAGAGAGAGAGAGAGAGAGAGAGAGAGAGAGAGAGAGAGAGAGAGAGCGGGTCATTCGCTCGGCCTCGACGCGATGTCCTGTTTCGCGCGCGTGCAATATTTTGCTCACCCGGCGACGGCTGCGGCACGACCAGGGACACCGACCCCGTGCCCGGCAACTCCACGGGTCGCCGTTGGCGATCGTATTTCAAATACACACACTCGTACCGTCCCGCGTCGGCGGGAGTCACGGGGTCGATGACGACGTCCACGTCCGGAAACGTTTCGCTGCACCGAAGTCTGCCTCGGTATTCGGGGGCGACGGTGCCGCCGCCCGGCTGGTCGTCTTTGAACAGGACCCTTACGTCGCCGCCGCCGCGACCCGTCATCAGACTCAGGTACTCGGGCTTCGGATGGGAAGATCGGCACCGGACGGTCACGGCTTCTCCGGGCTCCCTCCACACCGCTTCGTCGGGCCCTGCGACGATTACAAAACAAAAACGACGCCTGAAATCATTTCGCATCGCCTCGCCCGGCTCGTCTTGTCGGGATTTCCTTGGGACGCTTGCACATGCTCGAACGTGCTTGCACAGGCGCACGCACGCACGTGCACACACACACGCACACAGAAACAAGCACGCGACGACACCGACGCTCACCGGGAGCGCGCGGGGCCGCCGCGCAGGAGAGGCACAGGGTTGCCGCCGCGAGGCTCAGGTAGAAATTCGACATGTCGGCAGAGCGCTTCCCGGGGTAGAGCGGCGACCGACGGCGAGGCGATCCGTAAATAGCACGCGACCGCTTCCGCGTGCGCATTCGTTAGTATGTCACCGATATCGATGTCATCGGCCACACGAACCCCGACCGAGGGTACGCGAACCGAGGTGGCCGCCGCGAATTAAATTGTCACGCTTTTTCTCAAGAACAGCGCAAGGCCCCTAAAAATCTGCTATACACTACACAAGGCAACGACACGCGGAGATTGTTGGTTTTACCCTTTTATTTTATTTCACACACACGCACGCACACGGACTCCAAAGTCGTATCGACCGGGACGGGTGCTCGTCTACGTGGAAAACACGTGTCGCACGAGGGTCCGGGTGCTCCTTCGCGTCACGGGAAAGTGACGGTGAAAAGTGGCTGCCCGCCCGTCCGCCCGCTCGCTCCCTCGCTTCGTCTTCAGGGCACGACGGTTGGCCGCACGGTTGTTGGTTTGTTGTTGTTGTGAGGGATTGAGAAAAGCTTGCACGCACGCACACACACACGCACACACACACACACACACACACACACACCACTCGGACCACGCGGCTACCTCGTGGATGATCCACGCGAGGAGCCCTATGACGACGGCGGTTCCCAGAAGCAGCGCGCCGACGCAGGTCACGTTTGCCACCAGGGCCGCCAAGCCGTCGCCCCAGCTCGCCGTACCTGTTGTTGTTGTCGTCATCGTCGTCGGGAACAGCAAAAAAAATATGAATAAAAGGTGTTTAGCCCGCGGCGCGTTTAGCTAGTCTGCGTTACACCCCCCGCAGCCCTTTTGGGAAACTTGCGTGAATGTTGGGACGGAGGAGGGCCAGCCGCCACCACCAGGAGCACCGACCCGGTTCCCCGCTGGTCCAAGGACAGGTCGAACCCTGCCTCGCGCCCCGAGTAAAAGCACCAGTACTGGCCCGTGTCTTCGGCGATCAGGTTCTCGATGACGGCCTCCGAGTCAGGGAACGTCCCGCTGAACCGAAGTCTTCCGCCGACGACGGCGTTGACCATGACCTTTCTCGGCGAGGCGCCCCGGGCCGCGAGCGTGACGGTCTCGTCGCCGACGCTCTTGACCAGCCTCAGGGACCTCGGGCTCGCTCCGACGGCTCGGCACCGGATGGACAGAGTTCCTCCGAGGTGTCTGCGCACTGCTCTGCCGCGCCCCGCGTAGACGGAGGAAACCGCCGAAAAGGGCACGCGCGGGTCACTCTGCGGGACTGCGACGGCGAGACACAAGGCGGTCGCTAGCTTCAGATAGAAAGCCATCGTCACCGGCTGGCGTCCGTGGGTCGGAGCCGCTACTTATATTCCCGCGGCGGCCTTTTTTTTTTTCCTTCTTTCTTTTCCTCCGACCGAGCTCTGCAGAGGGTGTGTGTGTGTGTGTGTGTGTGGGGGTGGGGGTCAGGTGTGCTGTACAGGAGGCGAGGGACATTGATTGCCGGTGGACAGGTAGGCGGCAGCAGGGTCTAATAATCAAAAGCTTTTTTCTTAGTGCTGAGTTAGGAAATCTTTGCCTTGTTCTGGTGTAGAATTCAAAGTCAGAGACCAAGCAGGATGTGCCAGCAAGTCAGAGACAGGCTGAGAGACATGATTTAAGAGTTGGGACCCGCACGGACAAACAGAAGTTTCTCTGTGTGTATTGATAAGGGGATCGGTTTCTGTTCTGACTAAGGAAGCAAGGTCAGCGGGTCAACCAGCAGATGTGCTAGATTAAGGGGGTTGGAATTCACACCACACCATCCAACATCCACACTTTTTTTCTTTGTTTACGTTAAGTCAGGAGTTCTGGACATTGGATGTGACCGGATCTTTAGATGCGGGGGGAGGAAGATCCTCCCCTACGCCAGCTTAGGGCCAATAGAAATCTTTTCTTTGTCTTTCGGGTTATAAAACATGATGTTCTTGCTGATGTTGGTTAGTGTGTTCTTCCGGCCTGCGGGCCGGTAGGATTGCTCCTGCCTTTGCAAATGCAGCGCTGATACTTGACCTGTGATCTGATGAATAAATCTACCAGAACGAGAGAAGTAGTTTGGCTGAATTCTTCCAGACGTCCCCATTCAGGCTTCCAATTTTTGAACACGAGCCTCTCTTTAGAAATTACTAACAGGTTCGATGCTCCGATCTGCAGCTGCCAAGCTGCTTGTTCCTCCCTCACTGAGAGAAAAAGCACTCGGCGAGATGGCGACTCTTGGCCTGCTGTCCTGGCTCCCAGATGGTCGAACGAGCTCTGCGATGACATCGGGACTGCAGAGAGCCTCTACGTCTTCCGCAGAAAACTCAAGACGCACCTTTTTAGACTCTACCTTGACTAAAACACTAGCAAACCGTAGCACTAACGAATGGTAGCACTTAAATTGTACTCATAATGGCACTTTTCTGTAACATGTTTTGGAACTGCTTATTTGATGACAAATGTACTTTCTTGTTACTCGTTCTTCTGAGTTTATATCTCTATGTGGAAATGCACTTATTGTACGTCGCTTTAGATAAAAGCGTCAGCTAAATGACATGTAATGGGAGAAAAACAGCTCCTCGTGAATGAAGAGAAAGGAGAGGAGAAAGCTTACAGGCTAAATAAATAAATAAAAGGCTCTCACAAAATAAAAAGGACAAGTGGAGCGGCGGATCGCGAATCCGGTAGGCAGGCAGGCAGGCACGCACGGAGGAGGAGGAGGAGGACTCCGCTGCCGACGGTGAGTCCTCCGACTGCAGCTGCGCCGGCAGCCGTGAAGGCTCCCGGAGGCCTTGACGCCGTGGACTACGTAGAGGGATTTCTGCACCGCATCACTAAAGGAGCCAAAGGAGCACAGAGATCTCTCTCTCTCTCTCTCTCTCTCTCTCCCATCGACACGGGGTGTGTTTGTGTGCACATGTGATTCAGATGCACGCGCGTAGGTGTAGAATGACACTGGACTTTGGCAGGGGAATACAGTACCTTTGTTTATTTGGGGTTGTGTTTATTATGTGCTTTGTGTTAAGCTGATGTGCTGTTGTAAATTGTTTTCTTGGGATGTTGAGAAATAAAGTGTTTTTGAAAAACCAAAAGAATCCCTCTCTCTCGCTCTTTCTGTGTGTGTGTGTGTGTGAGAGAGAGGTTCGGCACCCCTTCGGCCCTTTTGATTGCGACATACAGCAAAAGGTCAACTCGAGAGGCCTTGCCACGGTTGGATATTATACTTTGTGTGAATCTCTCGTCTTTTGCGGACGTTGATCGCGTACCTGAAGCCTCTCTCGCACTCGGCGGCGATGCATGTTATTTTTTCTCTCTCTCTCTCTCTCTCTCTCTCTGTGTGCGTGTGTGTGTGTGTATGTGTGAGGTTCGGAACACATTCACCCCTTGTGATCGTGACACGCAGCAAACCCTCATCTCTCGCCGACGCGATGCGAGCCGATTAGACCCGAGCGGTGCCGAGGCGAGGGTCGGTGTGACCCGACGCCGTCGTCTGGGCTGAGGCGCTCGCCGGAGCGAGCGAGCCGATTAGACCCGAGCGATGCCGACTCGTAGCGAGCCGTCATCTCGCGACAACTCGCCGGGTCGTTCTGACCCGAATGACGGAGACGAGACGACGGTCCCGGCCCTTCTGATGGTGACGCGTAGCTAGCCGTCATCTCGCGAGACCTCGTCGGGTCGTTTTGACCCGAACAGCGCAGGCCTCTCTTGTGTGAATGTTGCCGAGGGTCAGAGAGACCCGAGGACAACGTGAGGGCAGCACTCAGCTCATTTTTTGCACCCATGAATAGGGTTGGGTATCGTTTGAATTTGAGCGATTCCGATTCCTGGTTTTGATTCCGGTTCCCAGCGATTCTCAATTCCGATTCTTTTAAGAGGCAGGGTCAAAACTTAAGTTTAAGTTTAAGATATTTTAAATGAGCTAGCTAACCAAGGGTCTTTCTGAAGGAAATAGTCTGACCTTCTCCATCAATGTTAATTCTATGAACTTTTTATTAACTTTACTATAAATTTCTAACTACTATTGTTTTCAACTACAATATAAATATCAAACTTTGAACTTGAATATTGTATAAACATTATAAATTATGAATATATTTTAACAGGGGTACACAAACCTCACAAAAACACATTTACACGTGAGTGTATGATGCTGCAGGTACTTAAACGTTACCTTGCTCCCACTGATGGACGAACCCTTGGAATCAGAGGAAGAGGCAGCGCGTCAAACACGGGGCACATGGAGGGGGAGGAGGGGGGCGCACAACTCTTCCAACCCCAAATCAGGGACACTTTCGCTGACGGGGGGCTGCTGGCGGTCGACGCAGGGAGTGCTAGCACAATCTTTTTTTTTTCTTTGCAGCGCCAGCCTCACTGCTCATTTTAAAAAATAGGACCGCTCCGCTCGGGCCACCCGGCACCCGCGCGCACACTGGTCTGATGCGTCACAAATTCACAACAACCGGGAGTTTTTTGCCGAGTTTTCGGTTTGTTTCGAGAAGTGTAACCACACTTTGGACCGCCGACGCACGCTATACATGTTCGATCGCGCTGTTACGCCAACACTTCCGGTTGACGCTTCTTCGTTGGTGTTCAGCGGTTTCTATTTCCGGTCGGCGCCGGCGGACTGAGAATCGAAACTAGGAATCGAATTTTAAACTTTTGAACGATACCGGGTGTACTGTGTGGGTAGCTCGGGCTCCGGACAGAGGCACGGGACACCAGGGTGGCGGGTTTTAAATACACTTTTATTGGGTACTGGTTCAAAACAACGCGCCGGCGTTCAGCTCGCTCGTACTCCCCCTCTCCTTTGCTCGCCGCCTCCCTGTATTATCTCGGGCAGAGCACACACACATTAGTTAATTATTGGCAGCTGGTTCTAACTGCCCTCACCTGGCACGGTTCCCCGAGCCACTCCCCCTCTCTCCCCCCTGCAGCCGAGCCGAAACCACGCCCGCCACCACATACCCCCACCGCCCGACTTAGGCCGGGGAGCCGTCCGGGCTAGCCAACTCCCCCCCCTCTCCCTCCAGCGGGCGGGAAAGGAAGTCCGCCACGACCATCTGCGTCCCCGGCCTATGGACCACCTTGAAGTTAAAAGGCTGCATGGCCAGATACCACCGAGTTATCCGGGCGTTAGTATCCTTCATGCGGTGGAGCCATTGGAGCGGGGCGTGGTCCGAACAGAGGGTGAATGAGCGTCCCAGGAGGTAGTAGCGCAGGGAGCCCACCGCCCACCGGATGGCCAGGCACTCCTTCTCCACCGTGCTGTACCTGGCCTCCCTCTCAGATAGCTTCCGGCTGATGTAGACAACGGGGCGGTCGACCCCCTCCACCTCCTGGGACAAAACGGCCCCCAGCCCTCTGTCCGACGCGTCGGTCTGCAGAACAAACGGGAGAGCAAAGTTAGGTGTGTGGAGGAGTGGCTCCCCACAGAGAGTCTGTTTTACCTTCTCAAACGCCCGCTGGCACTGCTCCGACCACTGGACCGGATCTGACGCACCTTTCCGGGTCAGGTCGGTCAAGGGGCTGGTGAGGTCCGCAAAGCCGGCGATGAACCGTCTGTAGTAACCCGCCAGCCCCAAAAACCGCCTCACCTCTTTTTTTGTCTTAGGGCGCGGGCAGGCTGCAATAGCTGCCGTCTTGTCCACCTGAGGACGCACCTGCCCACCCCCCAAGTGGTACCCCAGATACCGTACCTCCCTCCGTCCAACTGCACACTTCCCCGGGTTGGCGGTGAGCCCGGCCCGCCTCAGCGACTCCAGCACCGCGTCCACCCGCCGCACATGCTCCGCCCAGGTGGTGCTGTGGACGATTACATCGTCCAGGTACGCGGCCGCATATGAGGCATGCGAACGCAGCACCCGGTCCATGAGGCGCTGGAACGTGGCCGGGGCACCGAACAAGCCAAAGGGAAGCATGGTAAATTGGTACAAACCATACGGAGTGGAGAAAGCTGTTTTCTCTTTGGACTCTGACGACAGGGGAATCTGCCAGTAGCCCTTAGTTAAATCCAGGGTCGTAAAGAAACGTGCAGTGCCCAGCCGGTCCAGGAGTTCGTCGACCCGGGGCATTGGGTAGGCGTCGAATCGTGACACGTCGTTTACCTTGCGGTAGTCCACGCAGAACCGCACAGTCCCATCCTTCTTGGCCACCAGAACGATGGGGCTGCACCAGGCGCTGTTGGACTCTTCTATTACCCCCATCTCCAACATAGCCGCCAATTCCTCCCGAACCACTTTTCTTTTGTGTTCGGGTAGTCTGTAGGGTCGTGACCTCACCGTCACCCCCGGGGGTGTCTCAATTCGATGCGCTATCAGGTCGGTGCGGCCTGGCCGGGGGGAGAACACGTCAGCAAACCGCTCCTGCAACTGGGCAATGTCTGCTCTCTGGTCCTCAGAGAGATGACCCTCACACGGGAGCGGGGTGGGATTAGCCGCTTTTGGCACCTCCGGCCCCAGGTCCTCTCTTTCCGATACTGTGGAAATCAGAGAAACAGACTCCGCCTCCCTCCAGGGTTTCAGGAGGTTGAGGTGGTATATTTGTGTAGCCCCGCCCCTGTCAGACCGCACCACCTCATAATCAACATCCCCCACCCGGCGTGTGACCTCGAAGGGCCCTTGCCACTTAGCCAGGAGTTTTGAGTTGGAAGAAGGAAGTAATACAAGTACCTTTTCTCCCGGTGTGAATTCTCGCAGCTTGGCTCCTCTGTTGTACAGCCGCTGTTGTCGTTCCTGGGCCTCGAGCAAGTTCTCCCGTGACATCCTACCCAGTGTGTGGAGCTTTGCTCGTAGGTCCAGGACGTACTGGATCTCGTTTTTCCCGGGGCTCGGACCTTCCTCCCAGCTTTCTTTAATAAGGTCCAGCACCCCTCTTGGTGATCTGCCAAACAGAAGCTCAAAGGGAGAAAATCCCGTGGAGGCCTGGGGGACCTCCCGGACTGCAAACAACAGAGGGTCAAGCCATTTATCCCAATTACGTTCATCGTCGCTAATAAATTTACGAATCATGGACTTCAGCGTCCTATTCATCCGCTCCACCAACCCGTCAGTCTGGGGATGGTAAACGCTGGTGCGGACGGACTTAATGCCCAGTAACCCGTAAAGTTCTCCCAGTGTGCGCGACATGAACGAGGTGCCCTGGTCTGTTAGAATCTCTTTCGGGATTCCCACCCGGGAGATGACCTGAAACAGAGCCTGCGCGACGCTCTTTGCAGAGATATTGTGCAATGGCACTGCCTCCGGATACCGGGTTGCGTAATCCATGAGGACTAGCACAAAGCGGTATCCGCGTGCGCTCCGGTGGAATGTAATGGATTAGATCCATGCCGATGCGCTCGCCACCACACCGGGTAAATCGCAAAGCGAGTCCCGATTCCAATCGATTCTCGATTCTCGATACCCAACCCTACCCATGAAGGTAGTGCCTTGATCACATTGAATTTGTCGTACAGCACCTCTTAAAGCAATAAAGCATCTCAGTCCATTAATGAATGTGTCTGTGGACAAGTCCTCCAACATTTCAATATGAATGGCTTTAGAGCAGAAGCAGGTAAGCAATCCATACCTTTTTTCTTGTTTTCTCCCTTGTTTTGTCCAAAAGGGGCCGAAACAGTCCATCCCACAATAAGTGAAGGGTGGCGTGGGTTCTGTTCTTTCAACTGGCAGGTCACTCATCCTTTGGCTTTCAGCTGGCCTTCTCAACTTTCGACATGTCACACAGTGGCAGATGTGTGTTGCGACTGCTCTGCAGAGTCCACAGATCCAATAGCCATTGGACCTAATTTCATTGATGGTGAAGCCTTTGCCCTGATGATTCACTGTTTCATGAATGTGGGCGATGATCAGATTAGTCACGTGATGTCCTGGAGGAATGACTGTTGGGTGTTTAAAAGAGTTAGGAAAAGATGAGCGACTGAGCCTACCTCCCACCTTGAGCACACCCTCTGCATCCAGCAAAGCATCAATTTGATACAGCTTGTTGTGTCTTGGAAGATGATGTCCCTTTTTTAATAGTTTTATCTCTTCTCCGTACGCTTGGCTTTGTATGTCTTTGATAAGTCGTTCTGCACTTTGTCTTTCGCTGACTGTTGAAAGGTCACATGATTTGACCTTTCTAGCACGCCGCAAGAGACGCGCCACTGCCCCGATGGCCCGAGACCAGCATGAAAACTTCTTTAGTCTTCCTACAAGATCAACTTGCTCTGAGGTCTTTGTCTGGAACGTCTGAGCCCTTTTAACTTCTGGGTCATCGACAGGTAGCTCCAAAAGCACCTCTGTTGGCACTTCTATTTCTCCTTTCCAAAGAAAGCTAGGGCCAGTGAACCAATCAGAAGAGAGCAACTCATCTATTGTTTTCCCTCTTGATGCATAGTCTGCTTGGTTTTCATCAGTTGGTACATAAAACCATTGCTTCGGGTCTGAGCCACGACGGATTTTCTGCACTCGATTTGCTACAAAGGTGTGGAAACGGCGAGCATCATTATTAATGTAGCCTAATACAACCTTTGAGTCTGTCCAAAAGAACTCTTCTACATTACAGTAGCCTAGTTCTTCTTTGAGCATATTGCTCACTGTGACTGAGACAACTGCTGCGGCAAGTTCTAACCTTGGAATAGTTGTGACCTTTAGCGGCGAGACTCGCGCTTTTCCCATTAGAAGAACACAGTAAATGTCTCCTCTTTCATTCTTCAGTCTCAGGTATGTGCATTGGCCATAGCCCGTGGTGCTGGCATCTGAAAAGTGATGTAATTCAGTTTTCATCACCTTTCCAAAGCCAGGAGGATGATAGCAGCAAGCTACCTGTATTCCTTTCATCTTAACAAGATCATCTTGCCATTTCTCCCACCGTGGCTTCGACCGCTCTGGAATTGGATCATCCCATTCTGTTCCTTGATGGCACATTTCTTGGAGAATTTTCTTTCCCTTGAGGAGGTAGGGAGCTACGAAGCCCAGCGGGTCGTATATGGAGGCGACAGATGACAGGATGCCGCGACGTGTTGCGGGCTGGTTCTTTGGAGAGACTTTGAAGGTGAAACAATCACTCTCGATGTTCCTATATATTCCCAATGCTCTCTCTAAAGCTGGATCATTGAATCTGAGATCCTTTGTTTTGATGTCCATGGTGTGTTATGTTGCAGGGATGCTCTGCAGAACGGCAATGTTGTTGGACACAAATTTGTGAAGGCGTAAACCTCTATTTGCACACATTTCGCGTGCCTCCTTTGCTATTTGAATGGCTTTTTCAGCAGACTCTACACTAATGATGCCGTCGTCCACATAAAAGTCTCTGGCAATGAACTGCGACCCTAATGGGTGTGTGTGACTGTGTTCTTTCGCGAGCTGCTTCAATCCATAATTCGCACACCCTGGTGAAGATACAGCTCCAAAAAGATGGACCTTCATCCTGAATTCCTGGGGAAGTGTGCTTAGGTCTCTGTTCTTCCACCATAAGAAGCGTAGATCATCACGGTCATTTTCTGAGACATGGAACTGATGAAACATCTTTTCTATGTCACACATCAGAGTAATGCGATGCTGTCGGAAGCGAATGAGAACACCTGTCAGACTGTTTATCATATCTGGGCCTGGGAGAAGATGTTCATTGGTCGGGCGCCGCGGAGCCGGGACCGGGGGCGTGGTTCTCGGGGCAGGAACGGGCGCTGACGGTGTTCTCGGGGCAGGAACGGGCGCTGACGGGGTTCTCGGGGCCGGAACGGGCGCTGACGGGCGTCTGGGGGCCGGAACGGGCGCTGACGGGCGTCTGGGGGCCGGAACGGGCGCTGACGGGCGTCTGGGGGCCGGAACGGGCGCTGACAGGACTCTGGGTGCCGGAACGGGCGCTGACGGGCGTCTCGGGGCCGGAACGGGCGCTGACGGGCGTCTCGGGGCCGGAACGGGCGCTGACGGGCGTCTCGGGGCCGGAACGGGCGCTGACGGGCGTCTCGGGGCCAGAACGGGCGCTGACGGGCGTCTCGGGGGCCGGAACTGGCGGAGACTGGAGTCTTGGGGCCCATTCGGGCTGGGACTGGCGTCTGGGGGCCGAGTCGGGAGCCGGGACTGGGGGGGTTCGTCGTCTCCTCCCCCCCGGGCTCCCTCTCCTTGGATTGAGGAGCTCCCGGAGCCTGAAGCATTCCTCCTGGTAGCTCCTGGGGCCAACAACGACATTTGTCTTCCATTGAAAATTGGGCTTCTCAAATCGAGGTAGTCTGGCCCCAGGTCGCTCCAGGAGTCCGCTGGCAAGCCGGTGTTGGTGTTGCGCCGGGCAGCCTGCTGCACGCTGCGTGGACCCCCAAACGCAAGGCGAGTTCCCAAATATCTTTCATTTGGGTAAAACCCTGCTGAGTCCTTTCTTGGTCGCGTCATTCTGTCAGGATCGGGCTGATGCAGGTCGAAGAAGGCAGGACTCAAACGCAGGGTCTTCCGACAAAGTGCTCTTTATTCACAACTCAACGGAACGTGCACCAACGAGGACTGACAAAGACAATGACGCGACAAAGGACAACTGGCACACAGGGCTTAAATACACAAGGGAGGTGCAGGTGATTGGACACAGGTGGAAGCAATCAGGCAATCACAGGACAGGAAGTGAAGTTCCCCAGAGACCCGAGACACAAGAAAGCTACAAAATAAGACAAGCAGACCCAAACCGTGACACTATCACAGATTTCATGAAAAAGGTTCTGTTTACCTTGTCATTGGGCCCAATGGTACTCGCGGCCAGAACTCCTCAGCAACGTCTATTCTCCCCACTCGAGCCCCACGTTGGGCGCCAATTGTTGGGTTCTGAAGGCCGAAGGGGAGACCAGCTTCCCTTGGTTCTCGTCCAGGCAGGATACGGTGAATCAAAAGTCAACTAGCTCGGGTTTTAAAAATCAAAAAGTATTTAATAACTAAACAAAGAGTAAGGCCTACAATTACAAAGTGAAAAACAATGTGAATAGTGATATATTTCGCGAAATAGAGATTTCCCCGGCCAAGTCAAAAGTGACTCCTCAGGCTGCAGGAAAGATCTGCCTGTTCTTCTCCCGGTTCGATGATTTGAAGCTCCAGGGGGGGGGTGGTCTTCTGGGTGTATTTGAATGTCATTGGCTCCTTCCTGGTCCAGCCTTTTCACATCAAGGTGTGAACTGCCACGTGTGACTCTGGATCCCCCTCTCTGTCTCTCTCTCCCTCACATTCCAATGCATCACAACATATAAGATCACAGTACTTAATGGTTTATCACAGTTTATCTGGTGCAACACATTGCCTCATGCGGCTGTCTTGCATCCAATTGCTAAATTAATACCTGACAGGAGAAAAAACTCCTACAAAAAAACCCTCTCTGGGGAAAAGTAGAAGAAATCCATCAAGACAGAATGTAGCTTTTGTCCCCAGGTTTTAACATTACATCATGACAGGATGTTAATGTGTGCAGTATTTATATGATTTATATGACTTTAAATTGTTATTGTCTATAATACATTCACTTTATTTAACATACAAATGTAATATCTACTATCTAACATCACACCAACTACTATTCTATACTAAACATTGTTACACGTAATCTACTTCCCACCACTAGGTGTGCACTTCTACTTAAATCCCTAACACTGCTCATCTTGAGCACATTCAGGGAAGTCAACCTTTGTCTGCTGCTCCGAAAGATCATCAAGTGTGACGATAAAAATCCTGCTGACAGTGGCTGCTCGTTCCACGCAGGTAGAGTCATCAGTGGAGTCCCCCCTCAGTGGACCATTCACAGTCCATCCCAATATAGTCTTCACTGCGTAAGGGCCACTGTCTGCACCGCGGATGACCTCCCACAGTTCCAAGGCCCTAGGAACATTCGCTCCAATTAGCAGGTCCACTTCAGAGTTGATCTCCGTTAGCTTCACATCCTTTAGATGTGTCCATTTCAGAAGATCTTCCTGTTTTGGAAGGTTTCCTTGATGGACAGGCATGCATTTCTATGTGAATAGTTCTGGTAGTGCACAGAAACAATCTGTGTCCAGTCCAGCCATCTCTAGGTGATAGGTATTTCTGCTACCTTACCGAGAGATGAGAATAAACCACAGACAAGTCGTATATTTTTCACTTTGCAAAGGGGAAGCCCAGTAGATGGTGTGTCGACTCCCCTGAACTCCCCTTTCCAACAGCCTTTTATTCGCATCCTTCACACACAAACAACAACAGGGTGGAACTTGGGGGCGGGGGCTTCCTCTGTTCTAAAGGGGTGCAGAGTTCATATCTATTGTTATCTACTTTCTCTCTTTGCTGGAATCAATTGGTTTCTGTCAGACTGTAAACAAACCAACTCATTGTTTTAACCACACCCTCGACTTGGTTCTTGTGTATGGTATTGTGATAGAAGACTTAACAATCTTTCCACAGAACCCTCTCCTGTCCGACCATTGTCTGATAACCTTTGAATTTCTACTGCCAGAATCTCCTCCTCCTGCCAAGGGTTTCTACAGTCGATGTTTATCGGACACCGCTGTAGCCTCATTTAAAGAAAGTTCAGTGTCCTGTGAAAACTCCAGTCCGTCACAAATCGACCATCTTGTCGATACTGCCACAGGCTCTTTGAGAATGGCGCTGGACGGTATTGCTCCCCTCAAAAGAAGAATGGCAACAAGAAGGAAGTTCGCCCCTTGGTATAACTCTCAAACCCGGAACCTAAAGCAAACTGTGCGGAAACTTGAGCGGTTATCGCGTTCCACCAAATCAGAAGGATCTAGGCTAACTTGGCAAGACAGCGTTAAAAAATATAAGAAGGCTCTCCGTAACGCAAGAGCATCTTATTACTCATCATTAATCGAGAAAAATAAAAACAACTCCAGGTTTCTCTTCAGCACTGTAGCCAGACTGACAGAGAGTCACAGCGCTGTCGAGCCGTGTATTCCTGTGGACCTCAGTAGTAACGACTTTATGAACTTCTTCAATAATAAGATTCTGACTATCAAAGAGAAAATTGATGGTCTACTACCCCCAACCGGAGCCAACCCGTCCGCGGATGTAGGATCCTTGGATGCAGCCGTGGGCCCTGATACCTACTTGGATGGTTTCTCTTCCATCAACCTTGATCAACTGACTTCTACAATTTTGAAATCCAACTCTTCCACTTGTCTCCTGGATCCGATTCCAACTAAGCTGCTTAAGGAAGTTTTTCCGTTAATTAGCACATCCCTACTGGATATTATGAATCTGTCTTTGTTGACAGGACATGTACCACAGTCCTTCAAGGTAGCTGTAATTAAACCTCTTCTGAAGAAACCTACCCTAGCTCCAGAGGTGTTGGCTAACTACAGACCCATCTCTAATCTTCCCTTCCTCGCTAAGATCCTGGAGAAATCTGTCGCGAATCAATTATGTGACTTTCTACAAAACAATGCTTTGTTCGAGGATTTCCAGTCAGGATTTCGAATGCATCACAGCACAGAAACAGCACTGGTGAAAATTACAAATGATTTTCTACTTGCATCGGACCAAGGACTTGTATCTTTTCTTGTATTGCTGGACCTCAGTGCTGCATTTGACACCATCGATCACCGTATCCTGCTGCAGAGACTGGAACACTTGATTGGCATCAAAGGAACTGCACTCAGCTGGTTTAAATCTTATTTATCGGATCGATCCCAGTTTGTGTTTGTGAACGGTGAATCATCGAGGACCACGAATGTTGGTCACGGAGTCCCACAAGGTTCTGTGCTTGGACCGATTCTATTTACCCTGTACATGCTTCCTTTGGGCGACGTTATCAGAAAACACCGCATAAACTTCCATTGTTATGCAGACGATACTCAACTGTATCTATCGATCAAGCCAGAAGACACCAACCAACTTGTTAGACTTCAGGACTGTCTTGGAGACATCAAAACATGGATGACCTGCAACTTCCTGATGTTAAACTCGGAAAAAACGGAAGTTATCATGATAGGCCCAGAGCGCCTTCGAAGTCAGCTGTCACGTGATACAGTCTCTATGGATGGAATTGCTCTGGTATCCAACAGCACCGTCAGAAATCTTGGAGTTCTCTTCGACCAGGATATGTCCTTCCACTCTCATATAAAGAAGACTTCAAGGACTGCCTTTTTTCATCTACGGAATATATCGAAAATCAGGAACTTCCTGTCTCAAAGTGATGCAGAAAAACTAGTTCATGCATTTGTTACTTCTAGACTGGATTACTGTAATTCTTTGTTATCAGGCTGCTCATGTAAATCGCTTAAACCTCTCCAACTGATTCAGAATGCTGCAGCACGTGTATTAACAAGAACTAAGAAATGGGATCATATAACTCCTGTATTAACTTCTCTGCACTGGCTTCCTGTTAAATCAAGAATAGAATTTAAGGTACTTCTCCTCACCTACAAGGCACTTGCTGGTGAGGCACCGTCTTATCTTAAAGAGCTTGTTACACCGTATTTCCCTACAAGGCATCTACGCTCCGTAGATGCTGGGCTACTTGTGGTTCCTAGAGTTTTAAAAAGTAGGATGGGGGCCAGAGCCTTCAGTTATCAAGCTCCTCTTTTGTGGAACCAGCTTCCACTTTCAGTCCGGGGGGCAGACTCGGTCAGTTCATTTAAGATAAAGCTTAAAACGTTCCTCTTTGATATTGCTTATAGTTAGGGCTGGCTCAGGTTAGCCTGGACCAGCCCTTAGTTAAGCTGCTCTAGGCTTAGACTGCCGGGGGACTTCTTAGGACACACCGAGCCCCTCTTTCACTCTCACACTCTCACTCTCTCCTCCCACAATCATCCATGTTTTATTAATGTACATCACTAATTAAGCTTCTTTCCGGGAGTTTTTTGTGCTTTCTCGCCTAGCAGGTCTCCGTGGATCATAGTTTCGTGTGGACCCCTGTTCTGACTCCTGGCTCATGGCTCTGCTGACACCTGCTGCTGCCATCATCATTACTTTAAATATGATTCATATTACTGTCATCATAAACCAACATCTTTCTGCTCTCCCTCCCCACAGAAGCCTCTGTGGATGGTGGTTCTATCTGATGGACGTTGTCCCTGCAGTGGTCCTGCCGTACACCTGTTCTGCTACTTGCAATTACTTGTATCATTTCTGTTAGAGAAATTGAATGTATCGTACATCTTTTACATTGTTGATTCTGTACACATGACATCCATTGCAGTCTGTCCATCCCGGGAGAGGGATCCCTCCTCTGACGTTCTCCCTAAGGTTTCTTCCCTTTTTTCCCCATTGAAGGGTTTTTTCATATTTTGGGGAGTTTTTCCTGTGCCGATGTGAGGGTTTCGGGACAGAGGATGTTGCATGTGTACAGACTGTAAAGCCCTCTGAGGCAAATTTGTAATTTGCGATTTTGGGCTATACAAAATAAAATGAATTGAATTGAATTGAACTGTGTCAGGGGTGCAGAGTCCATGTGTATTGATTTCTACTCCTATGTATTGATATTTTACCTGTGTCGGGTGCAGAGTTCACATGAACGCGCCTATGTGTACAACATCCTGTGTTAGTCAGCTGATGCTGTACCACTTCTTAGCTACACATGATTAATTTCTATAAGATGTTCCAAAAGCATAATAATCACCCACTGTGCCCTATCACTAGGTTCGTTACAATGTGGCTACTGACAACTTTCTCCTGACCAATGTACTGAGGAGGATGACAATCTTCTTTCCAGTAATATTTAGCCTACTCATGAGGCGTTCTGTTCAGAATGAAGCAGAACTCCCTGGATCTAGAAAGGCGTACGTTGTGACGACTTCATTCCTTTGTCTAGACTTCACCTGGACAGGTAAGATGGAAAGTGTACAATCGCACTCTCAGGCCCCAGTAAGCCCACTAGATCAGTGATTCTTAACTGGTGGGTCCCGGACCCGTTTTTAATGGGTCCTGGGCCTTTGCATGGGAAAATAAAAATTTGAATAAAAAAAAATCACAAAAATATTCATCCTGTGATTTTATTTTGAAGGGACTTTTTTTAATGCAGTGGAGTGTCGTCATTTTTGTCGGCTCGTCCGTCCATGTTTTCAGCAGCGTGTGCCAGGTTGGGTCAAACCATTCTGATATGGGGGAGACATTGGGTTTTTAGGATAATTAAACATCCTGAATATAAAATATAAAATTCAGCTTATGAACTTGATTTTGAATAAATTTAAGAAGTTTAATGTTCCTCGATTTGGGTCGCGGCTTGTCATTAAGGGGTGATGGTGGGTCCCGGAGCAAGACCAGTTGAGAACCACTGCACTAGATTGTACAGAGATTGGACCACTGCCATCGGCCCCTCCACGGTCTCCCTTGCCTCCTTGGTTTACTTTTGCTGCACCAGGTTGTGACTGATTTGAATAGATGTGTAACAAGGTAGGATGTCTCAGATTGCACACCTTACAGAACAGACGTTTTGTGCAGTCTTTACTTCTGTGCCCAAAGCACAAGCAGCCATAGCATACACCATTTTCTTTCAAGAAAGTCATCTTGTCACTGTGTGACTTTCTTTCCAATGAAAAGCATAGGGCGAGTAATAGGGAGCATAGGGAGAGTACATTTTATGCCCTGCTCCGCAGAACAAGCAAGTCTTTGTGACAGCTGAGGCATTATCTTTGTTATCACACGCTGACTTCTTGTCATGGCGTTGTGTGCCTTTACTCATAGGAGCAATGGTGGTTGCTAAACTACTTCCTTTAAATTTAGCAGAGTTAGGTTTAGATTTAACATGGTTCACTTCTCTTCTTACAGCACCTGGACGATCATGTGGCATTAGATTAGTACAAGTAAAGTTACCAGTCTAAAAATTTACTCAAGTAAAAGTAAAAAGTAGCTCATTAAAAATGTACTCTGAGTAAAAGTTACTGCGTTACTTTTTTAACAGCTGGGTGGGTGCGGGATTCTAGTGTAGTTAAAAAAAGATAAGGGAAAATAAATCTCAATCTAGTTTTTTTTGATTGAAGGAAGACCTTTACAAATGAAAGTGTAATAGAAAAAATAATAAAATAAAAATAAAAGAGATGATTTTTGTGCAGATCATCCAATAAAACATTTTAAACATTACTACAACCACTAAATATGGCATGAGCTGTGGATTCAGTAAAGCAGGGGTGTCAAACTCATTTCAGGTCCGGGCCAGATACTGACGACTTCGACCGAACGAGGGCCGCTGGCGGTCCGACTGACAGTTCGCTGACGTCGGGACGTATGCGCTCCAGTGGCGGACCGTTTACTCTGCGATCTCCTTAAACTGTCTCTGCTCTGCTCACTGAAGAAAAACAATACGTGGACAATAAATATCAGAGCCAAGAGCAGGAGTGTAGTCAACTACTGCTGCTAATACATCCCGTCAGACCAGGATTATTTATTCATATCCGTTAATGAACTTTCTTTCTTTCTCACTTACTGTGAAAATCTACGTACTTCCGGTTTAGCGGCTACGCTTCGTATTTTCATTCGATTTCAGCTGGGTTTGCGTCTGTTTTGTCCGTCTCCATCATTTTTGTTTGTTCTCCCGCTCATCACTCTATCATTGCAGTAACGTTAGTTTCCCAACACAGTCTCCAAAAAAAGCGTGAAATGGCTACGTTGGTCCACCGTGATAAACGTAGTCATGTTACGTTTTCCCCCAAAATAACGTTACTATGTTACGTTTCTTTTGGCCCATTCATTTACATTGCTTTGCAAATAGGTCACGTGACTATCAAGTTTCCCGTTAGCGAAAAGAAAAACATGGCGGACGGTCAGCATAATCTCCGTGAAAAACACAATATTTTAAGAAAGCATCAGCATTTGTATGCATTTCGATGGCATTTCTAGCGAGAAGTATGCGTAATTCTTTCATAATCTTCTATCAGAGACTGTAGAAGACCTTCCGTTTATTCGTTTCTGCGAAGATTTGAGTGTCTCTTTGGGAAAGCGTGGCTACGCAACGCCTTTAACGGCGCATTATTAAAAAAACACTTCCAGTGGGGGCGTTACCGTAAAGAGGCGTTCAGCCTTAAAGCCACTAATCGCCAAACAAAACAAACTCAAAGCACTCGAATCACATTATGACTTTTTAAACATAAATTCCCTTATTTTTATGAGTTTTCAATGAAAGAATGCATAATTTCCGTGGGTAGGCATGACCGGGACATCCCGAATTATGGGCAATTTTGATTTGTCCAGCTTTTTGACAGCTCCAGTCCCGACTTCCAATCACAGCCTCCCAAATCAATGACGCGCCTAAAACTCTCGGTTGTTGTGTGAGTGCAACTCCCCCCCCCGAACATTACGTCTTGTTTACATGGGAAAGGGGGGCGGGGCTTCGCCCTCAGAGCGGAGCGTCATTTCGCGCTCCACACGTCCACACGTTTGAGCTGCATTGCTTGCCCTGTGCGTGAAGTGGCCGTGAGGCCTCCACTAAAGTCTCTCTCTATTTGTTCTGCTTTACTCAATAAAAGTAAAACCTTTACAGATATACTGTCCACACACTAGGCTAACATAACGGAGACTTCCAGGCTTCGTCCTTTATGTTTTATGGGGATAAAGCCCCTGTAAGTAGTTTTTTCCCAAGCAAATCTGAGTTTCTGAGGGAAGTATTAGTCGTTGCAGGTGGGGTTAGGAGCGGGGGGTCTGCTGGTGGGTGAAACTGCGCCGCCCGTTATTCAGTGACAGCTAGTGGGTCAGACAAACGGTTTGTCCGGACGGGGGAGGGGGGAAGTAAAATTAAGACGTAGGCCTACGTCACTTCATTTAAGACGCTGCGCTACTTGTAGGTCGCTGTGTTGTGCTACATTCTCAATAAAGTTAATAAACAAACAAATGTAGGGTCGTAAGATACTCATTTACATGTAATTTGCACGAGGGACTAAACAAAACGCTACTAAAAAAGGATGTTTCCACCGACCATCGCCGGAAAAAGTCACATGACCAAGTCACATGACACCACGAGCACAGCTGACCCCCACGAGAGCAGTCCAATGCACGTGGACAGTGACGCGCTGAGGCTCAAGGCAGAGAAGCATACTGTATATGGCAGAGGGGAAGAGAGAGGGAGAGACCCGGATCCTGACATGCTCTTTCTTTGACATGTTTTCTGTTCTGAGTGGAAACATTTTAAATATGGACCCTTGAGAGAGGAAGTGGTCGTCTTTCTGAGTGCAGTGAACCACCAAGATGCAGTTAGGTGTTCAACTGAAGCAAAAGCTCAACTAATACTCACAGTACACATAACACTTTATATTCATATAGTGTATTGACACAAATTATTGAGATAATAATGTTTAGTCCTTTTCATTCTCTACAATAATGGTTTTGTTCTAGGAACCAAAGATGAAAAGCAGATAATCTTCGGGAATAAATCATTCAAGGAATATAGTGCTGATACTTATTAAACAGTCTTTTAAAGAAGCTTGAAGGATTTTTGTACTTTGTTACTTGAAGAACTTCTAGGTGTAAATGAGCCTCCTTGACAAAGGGCTGAACTAAATCTCTCTCTGCAGGAACAGACCTCAGCAGTCAGACAGAGCTCAGAGAGGAAGTTCAAAAGGAGCTGATGACCAGCAGCTGTGGTCAAACGTCTCCGAGGTTCTTTAAATAAGAGGCGAGCTGTTAGTTTCTTGTGAAGCAGAACACAGGTTGTTGCAGCGTGGGGTCGGAGACTCCGTCATGTCTCTGTTTGTGATACTCGGGCTGCTCGTCTGCATCCAGGCTCAAGGTGAGAAACCACTGAGGTCTTTGCTCTGTATCTTATAGATTATTAGTAATAAGTAATACTTGTCAGGGGAGATATATTAGTCCTCCTTTGGCTGTTTAACCAAGCAAGAAATATGTATGTATGTTTGTATTTATGTATAGGGTTGTCATGATATAAAATTTGTGTTGTGCGATTGTAACATTATATGCGATAAACAATATTATTGCAATTTTCAGACAATTTTATGCCACTTATAACATAATGACAATAATAGCATAATAATAAAACTTTGCTCTTTCAAAGAACAAAGAATGTTTTATTCGTCAGAATATTTTGACATTAGAATCAGAATGTAAAAATATATCACCTAATGAATAAAAGAAATGAAATAAGTCTGCTGCAGGGAGAGACGCGGCGGCTCGGCCCAGCTAACAATCGGCCCGCCAGGAGGAACGCAGGGCAGCAGTCCGGGAATGTCGCCCTGCGTTCCTCCCTGCCAATGAGGCGAACTAGTCTGGAGGAACCGACAGTAGTTCAGGTTGAAAGACTGGGCGATTGTTCTAGGTGAGAATTTAGCTTATATGTGTGGTTTCCGTTGCCAGTGTTTTTAAACAACGGCTCGTTCACATTGATTGGCTCTTCACTGAACTTCCAAAACTCTGTAAAGTGCAACCCCGCTCACAGAACATGAAATCAACAGTCCGTTACACTATCCCCCTCCATTAAAGTCCCTCGCCCACGAGGGGGCAAACAAAATCTCTCAGGTGGCTAGAGGGCCTCCAGTCCCTCTGGGGCCGCCTCTGTCCCTGGGAAGGAAGATGGTTAGGGCCACAGTCAGAGGATAGGGAGGCCGAGCCAGGAGCTCTACGGAGCACAAGGAGCGGGTAAAAGATATGACCGCGAGGATGGCTGCCGAGGATGGCTGCCGAGGCTGGCTTTGGGCGCTCAGACCGCTCCGTCGGTGGATATAACGGCAGTGGTGGGATGGACGACTCACGCAGGGGCGCTGTTCCGCCAATGATAAAGACCCCCAGATAGGATAGTAAAGCTAACTGGGAAGCTTTTCATGCTCAATTTGAACTGCTAGCTCAGGCCTGTGGATGGTCCACGGAATTAAAAGCCCTCCAACTGGCGATGTGCCTCACGGGTGGTGCTTTATCCTGCTTGCTGCTGCTGAGTGCTGTCGATAGGTGTGATTATGATGCACTGATTGGGGCTCTAAAGCGACGTTTTGGGCAGTGCTCTGCCGCTAGTCTACTCCACTCTGAACTGTGCAGCAGACAGAGGCAGTCGGGGGAGCCACTGAGAGAGCTAGCTAATGACATTAAGGGACTTGTTCACCGCACCTACGCCCACATGCCCCCTTCTATCCAAAGCGAACTAGGGAGAGACCATTTTCTCCAGGCTCTTCTGCCAGCCCACCTGCGCATCCAGACACTACTGACTCATCCTGGATCCCTCCAGGATGCTCTAGAGTCGGCGACAGAGAGAAAGATGTATATGCTAGCACCTTGGACACAGGAGATGAAAAATCCCAGATGGGGAGAGCTGCTAGCGGGGTTGAGTTGGACGGGGTTCAGCCTGCAATCCCCTTCAAGTAAAAAGACATTGCATCTTTCCGTTGGGACACCGCTGCTGGCGAAGGATTTTGATGGTCAGCTGGAGCGGCTGGGTCGAACTTGGATAGGAGACTGCTGGTATGCCCCACTGAATATTGAAGGAACATGCTGCTCTGCCCTAGTGGACACTGGTTCATCTGCAACTCTGGAAAGACGTGATATGGTGAAAAGAATTTTGCCCACCCTAGTCAAACTGCAGTCAGTCCCCGGTGGCCGAGCTCCAATGGTCGGAACGGCGATAGTCACCCTGGAGTTGGGGAGGAAACCTATACGCTGCCCAGTGGGTTGCTGACCTGGATGACTGTATACTGGGTCTTGATGTTCTGGGTGCTTTGGACTGTGTGATAAATGCTAAGAGGGGGACTCTTACTTTTCCCGACGGCCACGTCATCTGTGGTGGAAATTCGTGGATTGAAGCCTTGTGAGAAATCAAAAGTACCTTGAACTCGCTTTATGATTAAATATTTATTACTAACTAGAATATAGAAAAATGATAAAGATTACAGAAATCATCAACACAAGCCGTAAGTACAGACAGAAGTCAAATGACTACAATTCAGCTGAAAGGGGACAGATTGTTCCTTCTCCCTCAGAGGAGCAGGAAGATCTGACAAAGGAACAGAGGAAAACAGAGAGTCTTTATACCTGAGCTGAGAAGGTACCCCTGCCAGCCCCTCCCCCCCTTAACCCTCAGGACAGATTAAGAGGAAGATTCCCAAAGGTCATAAATCAACATTCCTGACCCCCCTTGGTGGCGCCCAAATCAATCACCAACCCAAAAACAGATAACACACAGGATAAGGATTTGTCAAGGCATCTGTTTGCTTCTCTGTTTGACTGGAGGCTATCGTAAACCCGGACAGGTCACAGGTTTCCCGAGAAAGGTCACCCCACAGTCCTGAGGGACTTACACCCATGCTGCTCACCAAATTCTTCCCCAACATCATCCAGATGGCGGCCTTCCCCGGCCTGGCTGTGTCACATCAAGCACCGTTTTGGCTCTGAAGGCTGAAGCTACAAACTCGGCAGATGTTGGCACTGTTCCGTCCAACGAGCCACCCTCACTGACTCCATCCCTACCGGGTGCTGTGCTGCCCTCGCCGGCAACCACTATTCGACCTGCTGCTTGGCCACGCAACCAGACAGAAACCTCACTGCCTGATGACAATGAGAGGATGTGTATAGTGAGGGAGATCTGGCAGAAAAGTTGTGATGGCCTAACCCCTGGGGAGCAACAGCTATTATGGCAACTCCTGCTTGAGTTTAAGGACTGCATTTCACTGTTGGAGAAAGACATGGGCTGCACATAGCTCATTCAACATGAAATTGAGACGGGAGATGTACAGCCTATAAAGATGAGGGCTCGAAGCCTCCCGCTGGCCAGGCAGGTTGCGGCGGATAAAGCGTGCGGGAATCATTGATCCGTCCACCAGCCCCTGGGCCTCCCTGGTCGTCATGGTCCCTAAAAAACAGAAGGATGCGTGGCGGTTCTGTGTGGATTTCAGGCCCCTCAACAAGGAGACCAAAAAGGACCCCTACCCCCTTCCACGCATTGACGAGACCCTTGACGTGATGGCAGGGTCGTCCTGATACTCCTCTCTGGACTTGCGGAGCGAGTATTGGCAGGTCCCTCTCTGCCCAGAAGCTTAGGTCAAGACTGCCTTCATCGCCGCTGGGGGTTTATGGTAGTTCAAGGTTCTTCCGTTTGGCCTCTGCAATGCCCCGCCACATTTGAAAGATTAATGGATAGGGTGTTGGCTGGTATTTCACGACAGGAGTGTGTTATGTACCTCAACGATATTCTGGTGCATGGCGACTCATTCGCGGCAGCTCTCAAGTCCCTGAGGCGGGTACTGGAGAGGATGGCAGCTGCAGGTCTGAAGCTGCAGCCACCCCTCTCTTTTATGCAGCAAGAGGTCACGTTCCTACGACACAGACTTGGTGGTGGCGGTGGCGGAACTATGAATGAGAAGGTGTAGACTGTGAATGATTGGCCTACCCCCAGCTCTGTTCAGGACCTGAAAAGCTTCTTAGGTCTTGCCTCCTACTACAGGAAGTTTGTGAGAGGGTTTTCCTGCATAGCTGCACCACTGTTCCACCGGTTACAAAAAGGGTTGTGTTTTATTGAACGGAGGAGTGTCACACAGCATTCACTTTACTACAGAGAGCCCTTGTTCAGACCCCGGTCCTTTCTCCACCTGATCCCACCTTGCCCATTTTTCCTCGACACAGACGCCAGAAATGCAGGCTCGGGTGCTGTGTTGGCCCAAGTGACTTCTGAGGGGCAGAAGGTGGTGGCTAATCAGAGCAGACAGTTCAACGAGGCTGAACAGCGCTACTGTGTCACGAGGCGGGAACTGCTTGCCGTAGTCAGTGCCAACAGACATTTCAAGTATTACTTGGGGAGCCTCCACTTCACAGTCCGGACTGACCAGGCTGCCTTGCAGTGGCTCATGTCTTTTAAAGAGCCAGAGGGGCAGCTGGCTTGCTGGATTGAGGAACTACACGCCTATGATTTTACTGTGATCCACAGACCAGGGGTACGCCACGGAAATTTCATGCCGGCCCTGCAGCGCGGATGGATGTAGCTACTGTCATAAAAGAGAGTGGCAGGAAAAAGAGCGGCTGCAAACCGTCGTTAAATGTGCCGCAACAGACCACGTGCTGACAGCGGTCGACGCAACAGAGTGGGGGTGCAGACAAGAGGAGGACGTGGACATAAGGCCAGTGCTCACTTAGATGGGGGCCCAGCAGCAACCACCCCTGGAACAGGTTGCCATGTGTTCCCAAGCCACAAAGGGACTCTGGTCAATGTTTCAAGCCCTTCGCCTGTGTGAGGGGGTGCTGCAGAGGGGCTGGAAAGAGCCAGCGACCAGAGAGATGCAGTGGCAGGTGGTGGTACCGAAGGCGCTAAGAGAGACGGTGCTTCGCGCAATGCACGGAGCTCCGGGATCTGTTCATTTTGGAGTCAACAAGACCCTCCGCCGCTTCCGTCAGGGATTCTACTGGTGTCAGCACAGGCGGGATTCGGAGGACTACTGCCGCCGCTGCGACAGCTGTACTGCACCTAAGGGGCCTGCAGGCAGATCTCATGCCCAACTCCAACAGTTTCCAGCCGGATGCCCCATGGAGAGGGTGGGAATAGATGTTGTGGGATGTGGGGTTCTCTGTGTGTGTCTTCTTGTATTTACTTTTTAGCTTGTAGAATAGATGTCCGCTTGTAGGACAGATGGCGTGACCGGATCGGTCCTTATAAGGCAGACAATGTGAATGGTGGAAAAGAGAGCACAGGAAAAATGAAGATAAAATTGTATCTGAGATAACACACCTGCGACCGAAGGGAGAGCCAGTTTGAACCCATTTTCAGGGCAAGGCCGAAGGCTGCAGGAGAGAGTACCAGACACTCATTGTTCGGGGAAGGCGTTTGTTACAGAAGGATGAACTGGGTTGAACCAACGTTCAAGGGCACCAGAGGGATTAAAACAGGTCAGTGCCAGAAGGCAGGCGGACTTTGGAAGGGATTTGCTTGCGATACGTATTTCATTGTCTCCAGATATATCTGCGGAGAATTGCTCATGTACAACTTTTTCTCTTCTAAATAAATGTTAAACTTTTAACTAATTTCCTGCAGTGGATTCTTCTATCAACCAACTCGGGTGGATAAGGAATATCCTAACAATTTTGGGGGCTCGTCCGGGATAGGAGTTTTCCTGCAGGGGGAATTCGGTCCAAGAGCTTTCACCTGCTGAACACTGCGTACTCCCAGGCCGGCCTCAAAACAAGGTAAGCAGAAACCTGTTACTAATTCTGCATATTGACTAATCTAAAATAAGGAGTACGCTGTGGATTGGTGGTGAAGGAACCAAATTGATACATGAGCAATTCGCTAAAGTTAATATTAAGGAAACCGGTAAAAGTGCACAACAATAGTACCGGCGAGTACTATTGGGTTTAGTAGGTACCGGCGAGTACCAAGGGATCTTCTATCCGACACAAATTAAAGGATCAGGGATCCTATTGGGTTTAGTAGGTACCGGCGAGTACTATTGGGTTTAGTAGGTACCGGCGAGTACCAAGGGATCTTCTATCCGACACAAATTAAAGGATCAGGGATCCTATTGGGTTTGGTGGGTACCGGCGAGTACCAAGGGATCAATGATCTGACACAAATAAAAGGATTTTGAATCCTAGTCTTTGGTTTGGCAACCCCATCAGTTCCTGACGAGGGCTGAAGTCGCTAGGTGAGTGTCCTGGGGATTTGAGGACCCCCCGAAAACTGGTCTTTGGTTTGGCAACCCCATCAGACCCTGACGAGGGCTGAAGTCGCTAGGTGAGTGTCCTGGGGATTTGAGGACCCCCGAAAACTGGTCTTTGGTTTGGCAACCCCATCAGACCCTGACGAGGGCTGAAGTAGCTAGGTTGGAGTCCTGGGGATTTGAGGACCCCCGAATCCCAGGGTTGGAGTCCCTAGGAGTAAAAGCTCCTTAAATCCTGGGCTGCAGTCTCTGAGCAGCTCGTGTGTGTGTGTGTGTGTGTGTGTGTGGGTGCAAGCAAGCAGGAGAGTGAAAAAAAAAAAAAAAAAAAAAAAAAAAAGAGGGGAAACTGAGAACATAGACGGTCCGAGAGGTTAATATAAACTTTCGGTGTAATACATTGATGACCGAGAGGTTAACATAAACTTTCGGTGTAATACATTGATTCTCGGAAGGTTAAGATAAACTTCCGTTATAATGCATTGATTTCGAAGGGTTAAAATAAACCTTCGTTAGAATAAAAGAATTCTGGAAGTATAACATAAGTTCTCAGAACAAACGGGGAAGCTTGCTGGAGCTGCGGAGAACATTTACTGTGTCACACTGAGGTGACCAGCTGTCCGAGCGGGTTAAAGCGATATAACTGGGAACTGTTGTTGGAATGGAAGATGAATATGATCGGGAAACTGTTGACGGCGGCTGGGGGCCAGCGCCGGGGTATCGATGGAAAATAATAAACGACCAGCTGAGGCTGTTGTTGGTGGCGGTGGGTGGAGAGACCACCGGGAAAAAGAAGCATGAGGCTGTGGAGCGCACGGAACGCGCGGTGAGAAAGTTGTTAGAAAAGAAAGGCGTTAGTTTGGCAGACAGGCTGTCACTGGCGCAGATTTTGTGGGAGAAGGAGAGAGATTGTAGAGAAGAAAAGAAGGAGCTTGAGTCGAAACGCGAGAAGGCGAGTGTGTTGAAAAAAGGAAAACTTCGTAAAGAGATGGAGGATGTGGAGGACATGAGGTCCGCATTGTTTTCGTACTGGATAAAAAGTAAAGCCGTGGGGAGAAATAACCAGGAACGGTGTAATGAGGAAAGACCACCGGCATACGATGTTGAAATAAACGGTGTGAATTCGGCTTCTGCACCTGCTGGGTTGTATCCTGTATTAAATATAACGGGGGGAGAGTTGGAAGTTGAAGAAAGTGTACCACTGCGGGGTTGTCGGGGCAACGAGGTAACGGGGGAAAGCCGGCCTTTCGAAGCGCGTCAAAATCGGGAGGGGTTTAAAGAATGGACGGACTCACGCACTCCGGGGAGAAGGGACAGCTCAGAAGTGCAGCGGAGAAATAAGGCGGATAAGGGAAAGTATTTAGCCGGGGCGAATGAGCGGGTGAAAACACAATTGAGATACGGGGAATCACCAGACATGGGGGAGAGAGGAAAAAAAGGCTCTGCCTCGGCTCAGGAGGAGCAAAACGGGGAATGCGGGGATAACAGCGACCCAGAGATTCACGGGGAACCGGGAAAAATGTATCCGTTATTCATGTCTTCTCGAGGTGTTAATAAATACAAGCCGTGGTCGCTGGGAGACGTGTCTTCTCTAGTCGCGCAAATGCCTGCACCATCTGAAGGGGGAGATAAGTGGCTAAAACAACTCGATACGCTTACTAACGGACACACGCTCGCGCTCGGCGACTTGTGGGATGTGGGGTTCTCTGTGTGTGTCTCCTTGTATTTACTTTTTAGCTTGTAGAATAGATGTCCGCTTGTAGGACAGATGGCGTGACCGGATCGGTCCTTATAAGGCAGACAATGTGAATGGTGGAAAAGAGAGCACAGGAAAAATGAAGATAAAATTGTATCTGAGATAACACACCTGCGACCGAAGGGAGAGCCAGTTTGAACCCATTTTCAGGGCAAGGCCGAAGGCTGCAGGAGAGAGTACCAGACACTCATTGTTCGGGGAAGGCGTTTGTTACAGAAGGATGAACTGGGTTGAACCAACGTTCAAGGGCACCAGAGGGATTAAAACAGGTCAGTGTCAGAAGGCAGGCGGACTTTGGAAGGGATTTGCTTGCGATGCATTTCGATGTATTTCATTGTCTCCAGATATATCTGCGGAGAATTGCTCATGTACAACTTTTTCTCTTCTAAATAAATGTTAAACTTTTTAACTAATTTCCTGCAGTGGATTCTTCTATCAACCAACTCGGGTGGATAAGGAATATCCTAACAATTTTGGGGGCTCGTCCGGGATAGGAGTTTTCCTGCAGGGGGAATTCGGTCCAAGAGCTTTCACCTGCTGAACACTGCGTACTCCCAGGCCGGCCTCAAAACAAGGTAAGCAGAAACCTGTTACTAATTCTGCATATTGATTAATCTAAAATAAGGAGTACGCTGTGGATTGGTGGTGAAGGAACCAAATTGATACATGAGCAATTCGCTAAAGTTAATATTAAGGAAACCGGTAAAAGTGCACAACAATAGTACCGGCGAGTACTATTGGGTTTAGTAGGTACCGGCGAGTACCAAGGGATCTTCTATCCGACACAAATTAAAGGATCAGGGATCCTATTGGGTTTAGTAGGTACCGGCGAGTACTATTGGGTTTAGTAGGTACCGGCGAGTACCAAGGGATCTTCTATCCGACACAAATTAAAGGATCAGGGATCCTATTGGGTTTGGTGGGTACCGGCGAGTACCAAGGGATCAATGATCTGACACAAATAAAAGGATTTTGAATCCTAGTCTTTGGTTTGGCAACCCCATCAGTTCCTGACGAGGGCTGAAGTCGCTAGGTGAGTGTCCTGGGGATTTGAGGACCCCCGAAAACTGGTCTTTGGTTTGGCAACCCCATCAGACCCTGACGAGGGCTGAAGTCGCTAGGTGAGTGTCCTGGGGATTTGAGGACCCCCGAAAACTGGTCTTTGGTTTGGCAACCCCATCAGACCCTGACGAGGGCTGAAGTAGCTAGGTTGGAGTCCTGGGGATTTGAGGACCCCCGAATCCCAGGGTTGGAGTCCCTAGGAGTAAAAGCTCCTTAAATCCTGGGCTGCAGTCTCTGAGCAGCTCGTGTGTGTGTGTGTGTGTGTGTGTGTGTGTGGGTGCAAGCAAGCAGGAGAGTGAAGAAAAAAAAAAAAAAAAAAAAAAAAAAAAGGGGAAACTGAGAACATAGACGGTCCGAGAGGTTAATATAAACTTTCGGTGTAATACATTGATGACCGAGAGGTTAACATAAACTTTCGGTGTAATACATTGATTCTCGGAAGGTTAACATAAACTTTCGTTGTAATACATTGATTCTCGGAAGGTTAACATAAACTTTCGTTGTAATACATTGATTCTCGGAAGGTTAAGATAAACTTCCGTTATAATGCATTGATTTCGAAGGGTTAAAATAAACCTTCGTTACAATAAAAGAATTCTGGAAGTATAACATAAGTTCTCAGAACAAACGGGGAAGCTTGCTGGAGCTGCGGAGAACATTTACTGTGTCACACTGAGGTGACCAGCTGTCCGAGCGGGTTAAAGCGATATAACTGGGAACTGTTGTTGGAATGGAAGATGAATATGATCGGGAAACTGTTGACGGCGGCTGGGGGCCAGCGCCGGGGTATCGATGGAAAATAATAAACGACCAGCTGAGGCTGTTGTTGGTGGCGGTGGGTGGAGAGACCACCGGGAAAAAGAAGCATGAGGCTGTGGAGCGCACGGAACGCGCAGTGAGAAAGTTGTTAGAAAAGAAAGGCGTTAGTTTGGCAGACAGGCTGTCACTGGCGCAGATTTTGTGGGAGAAGGAGAGAGATTGTAGAGAAGAAAAGAAGGAGCTTGAGTCGAAACGCGAGAAGGCGAGTGTGTTGAAAAAAGGAAAACTTCGTAAAGAGATGGAGGATGTGGAGGACATGAGGTCCGCATTGTTTTCGTACTGGATAAAAAGTAAAGCCGTGGGGAGAAATAACCAGGAACGGTGTAATGAGGAAAGACCACCGGCATACGATGTTGAAATAAACGGTGTGAATTCGGCTTCTGCACCTGCTGGGTTGTATCCTGTATTAAATATAACGGGGGGAGAGTTGGAAGTTGAAGAAAGTGTACCACTGCGGGGTTGTCGGGGCAACGAGGTAACGGGGGAAAGCCGGCCTTTCGAAGCGCGTCAAAATCGGGAGGGGTTTAAAGAATGGACGGACTCACGCACTCCGGGGAGAAGGGACAGCTCAGAAGTGCAGCGGAGAAATAAGGCGGATAAGGGAAAGTATTTAGCCGGGGCGAATGAGCGGGTGAAAACACAATTGAGATACGGGGAATCACCAGACATGGGGGAGAGAGGAAAAAAAGGCTCTGCCTCGGCTCAGGAGGAGCAAAACGGGGAATGCGGGGATAACAGCGACCCAGAGATTCACGGGGAACCGGGAAAAATGTATCCGTTATTCATGTCTTCTCGAGGTGTTAATAAATACAAGCCGTGGTCGCTGGGAGACGTGTCTTCTCTAGTCGCGCAAATGCCTGCACCATCTGAAGGGGGAGATAAGTGGCTAAAACAACTCGATACGCTTACTAACGGACACACGCTGGCGCTCGGCGACTTTAGGGCTGTAGCAGCCAGATGCATGACCGCACATGATTTAGCGGACGTGGAAAACAGAGCGGGGGTGACCCGACAAGCCGATGACGACAGATTTTTGTATTTCGCGACGGAGATCGGGGACGCAATGCGCGAGAAATGGCCACTTCTAATGTCGACTAAAATACCAAAATTACCATGGGACGCGAAGAAAACCCCGCGCGCGTATTTGGACGAATGTAAAGAGACGTGGGTAAAAAGCACTAGCCATCATCCGGGAACGGAGGGCATACAGAGAGAATGGTTCAGACAGGCGGTGCTGGAGGGAGTACCAGAGGGGGTAAAAGCTAAAATGATCACTAATCCAGACTTGCCAGGAAGTGAATCTGCTGTGTGGGAAAGACATTTACTGCACCATTTACAGGACGCGACTGAGGAAGCGACAGGGGAAGAGAAGCAGCTAAAAGAATTACAGGCTCAGCTTCTTAGGCTTCAGCTCACTAAGGTCAAACAGGAAGTGAGCGACAAGAAGCAGAAAGGGAAAGACGAGCGACAGATGACAGTCCAGGCTGCCCCAGCTGAAGGTAACGCCCCAGATTTGTATCCACTCCCACCATGGGAGGAGACGTCGTATGGGACAGCCCAGGGGTGGGGCCCAAACCGAGGGGGCGGTTATCGGGGAGGTTACAGAAGTAATTACAGGGGTGGCGCTGGTCGGAGAGGATCATACGGTGGGGGAGGAGAAAGAGGCGGCTACCAAGGGAGAGACGCTTGTTTCAACTGTGGTATGGAGGGGCACTGGCGCATGGAGTGTCCTAGCAAAAAGAAGAGACAGGGGAGGGGCAGGGGTGTCCCGTCTCGGGGGGCTTGGGCCCCCAATCCACATGCTGCGCCACCTAGGGGACAATACCCTGCACTGGAGGACTGGGGCTATGAGGCGGATGCCTCTCAGTGACACACCCCGATGGGAGACTCCGACAGCAGGGGCAGGGCAGACCCCATGCTGTCACTCACGGTACTGCAACAACAACTTCCGTTTCTCGTTGACACTGGGGCCACATACTCCACCATACAAGCAGCGGGCTCGTCTGCTATGTCCAAAGACAGTGTCAGCGTTATGGGATTCTCCGGGGTGTCACAGAAACTGCCTATAACAGTCCCCCTACCGGTGAAAGTGGGAAATCAGACATTGACTCACTCTTTTGTTGTCTCACCTCAAGTTCCAGTGAATCTTATGGGAAGGGATCTTCTCATCAAAACAGGGGCTTCAATCTTCTGCGGCCCGGACGGACTGAGTGTCACATTGCTGGATGGAACTGTGTTGCATTGCAATGACAATGGACAGACTAATGGCCAGTGGGTGATGCAGCCACTGCAACAACAACAGTGCGCAGACATTTACTGGGGCCTCCTAAAGCCTGAGTGTCCTGACATCCCAGGGGTGATGGCTCTTTACCAAAAGTGGAAGCCTTGGATAACTCTTCTTGATCCGTATGTTTCTCCTCCTGACCCGCCTCATGTAACATTGTTCTATGATAGACAAGGGGATGATTGCTACTGGGATGAATTTATGGGGCACTTAGAGAGCACTGAGTGGGAGGTGACGTCCCAAAACCTCTATGTGGGCCCAGAAGGGGTAGCCGCAGCTGTTGTCCTCTCTCCTGATCAATTGAAATGGTATTTAATGAGCCAAGAGGCGGTGCCACATGTATCGCTGGCTCTGCATCCCAAACATCAGGCTAAAGACTTGGGTCCAATGACTAAACGAGCAGTGCTGCTAGATGACTGGGTGTGCACTCAACTGCCTGATGTTTGTTTTTCTCCTTCCGCTAAGATGTACAGAATTTCAGGGAAAGCGACTAACACTGTCATTTTAACGCACGAACAGGTGTCCAGAGACCACGGAAGGGAGAAGACCGACCATCCCCACACAGCTATCCTTCTTGAGAAACTTCCAGTCTACCTCTGGTCCGAAGGCCCGACTGACGTAGGTTTTTGTAACACATGTAAACCAGTAACGTTTGAAATTCAAAAGCGACCCCCCATTTGGCAGTCCCAATACCCTCACAAGCCAGCCGCGGCAGAGGGGATCAGGGACACTATAGAGGGACTCATTAAGTCAGGAGTACTGGAGCCCTCTCAGTCCGCCTGGAACACGCCCATTCTTCCGGTAGAAAAGGCAGCAACTGGTAAATATCGCATGGCACATGATCTCAGAAAGATAAACGACATGCTGGTAACGACAACGGTACCCGTCCCGAACCCATACACTGCGTTGACTAGTCTAACACCACAACAACAATGGTTCACGTGCATTGATTTGGCAAACGCGTTCTTTTGCATACCACTACAGGAAAACTTGCGGGATGTATTCTCATTCACATATGGGAACAAGCAACTACGTTATACTCGGCTACCGCAAGGATTTGCTCTTTCACCTGGTATTTTCAATCAAGTGTTAAAACAAGCATTGACAGGTTGTCCGCTCCCAGAGGGCACGACGCTGATCCAATACGTCGACGATATCCTCCTCGCATCCACTTCAGCTGAATCCTGTGTGGAAGCAACAGACACCATCTTACGCTGGTTGGCCACGACCGGTTTCAAGGTCAGTAAGTCAAAGTTGCAGGTCGCCAGGCGGCAGGTTTCGTTTCTGGGGAGAGTGCTGTCAGGAAGCGGCTCAGGGCTCTCAGCCGCGCACAGGTCCAGTATTTTCCACCATTCGCGTCCACAGAATGTAAAGGAAATGCTTTCCTTCCTAGGACTCACGGGGTTCAGCAGACAATTCATTCCGCGTTATTCAAATCTCACTCAGATTCTACGTGCAAAGGTAAACGAGAAGGGGATGAGGAACCTCACTGCTGAACTCGATTGGGACCAAAGGGCGGAGGAGGCATTTATTACACTAAAAACAGAGCTGGCGCAGGCCGCAGACCTTGCAGTTCCAGATTACAGCGCGCCGTTTTACCTGGACGTTTCTGAAACAACAGGGGTAGTAAATGGGGTTTTGTTTCAGAAAAAGGGGGAGGGTAAAAGGAAGGTGCTTCTGTATATCAGTGCCATGATGGACAACATGGAAAAACGACACCATGAATGCACACAACACGCAGCAGGGGTTGCAAAGCTATTAATGAAAACAGCACACATAGTCATGGGCCACCCACTACACGTGCTAACAACACACAGCATAGTAGCTTATGTAAACTCACAAACTTTCACGATGACGTCACTAAGACAAAGAAGGCTGAGCAAGCTGTTAGAAGCTCCAAACCTCACCTTCACACATGAAGGCATCAACATGACTGATCACATGGGAGAGGGGGAACCACACCAATGTGAGTACAAGGTGGAGCTGGAAGCAAAAGCACGAACCGACTTAAAAAGCACACCACTGACACACTTTGATTGGCAATTGTTCACTGATGGCAGCTGCTTCAGACATCCACAACATGGGTTGCAGTCCGGATACGCGGTAGTCAGAAGTAATGGGGCAGGAACAGAGGTTCTGGAAGCGGGAAGAATTGAGGGTCAACAGTCAGCACAGAGAGCGGAGGTACTCGCGCTGATAAGAGCGCTACAGCTGGCAGAAGGGAAGGCAGTAAACATCTATACTGACTCGGCTTATGCGGTAGGAGCAGCTCACGTGGAGCTGGGGCAGTGGTTAAGAGCAGGTTTTCTGACGGCTGGAGGAAAACCGATTAAACACGAACCAGAAATGAAAGACTTGGCGGCAGCCTTGGCTCTACCAAGCACAGTGGCCATTATAAAGTGTAAAGGACACGAGCAGTCCAACAGCACGGTGGCAAAGGGAAACCAGGCAGCAGATCAAGCTGCAAAACAGGCTGCAGGTTACCAAATGGGGCTCCAAATGGTAAGTGCAGAAGAAGAGGGACAGTTGGGGCCACAACTTAATGAGGAGCAAATTGCAGAAGCCCAAAAGGGGGCGTCTCCACAGGAGAAAACGGTGTGGAAACAAAGAGGGGCTACGGAGGCTGGAGGCCTCTGGAGGTCCCCGGACGGTCGTCCAGTGCTACCACCTGAAATCAGAAACAGGTGTTTGCAGGAGGCACACGGGATGGCACATGTGGGACACAAACAGATGAATAGGAATCTTTGTCACTGGTGGCATCCGTTTTTGGCAGACATGACACGTGAATATGTTAAGACCTGTAAAATATGCATCACGTTTAACCCAAAACCGACGGTGAAGCCGGAGATGGGGGTGTTTCCGTTGACATTGGTGCCGGGACGGGAAATAGTCATCGACTACACTGACATGATCACCCGATGCGAAGGTAAAAGGTATCTCCTGGTATGCGTGGACGCCTTGACCGGCTGGCCAGAGGCGTGGCCCACAAAAAAAGAGGACAGTAAATCAGTTATCAAATGTTTGATAAACCATTACATACCAAGACATGGGTTCCCTGAGAAAGTCAGGTCTGACAACGGCACACACTTCAAAAATCATGACCTACAAGAAGTGGAGAGAATGTTGGGTCTGAAACATGCTTTTGGTACAGTATATCACCTCCAATCCCAAGGGAAAGTAGAACGCATGAACCAAAACTTAAAACAAAAATTGGCTAAAATCTGTGCACAGACAAATTTAACCTGGGTTCAAGCCCTCCCACTTGCATTAATGGCCATCAGAAGCTCAGTCAATCAGGGTACAGGTTTCACCCCATACGAGCTGACCACTGGAAGACAGTTTCCCGGACCAAGCGCAGGCTTGAAGCTCCAGCCTGACCCGGAGACACCGACAGGTGAGTATGCAAGTCAATATAACGAACTACGAGCTCTCGTTTCAGATTTTGCGGTCCAGGTGCAAGACAGAACCGGAGGGCAGAACACCCCTGATCCCCACACAACAGCCTGGGTCCTCCTGAGGGTCATTAAGAGGAAGTGGTCGGAGCCACGGTGGACAGGACCATACCAGGTGGAGGAGAGAACCTCACACGCTGTGAGGCTGAGAGGGAAAGGGGACACCTGGTACCACTGGAGCCAGTGCGCCCCCGCGGACGAACCGGGTCGCACTCTTCGGGACATCCTGACAACGCAGCAGAAAGAGACGGAACTGGGCACTGGATAGTGCCCGGACGTGCTCTCGGCGGGCAGTGACCGACAGACACCCAGTGCATGGTGTTCTGTGTTGACTGTCTACAACGAAAGAAGAAGACCAGCGACGAAGAAATGCACAATGCTATCCTCTCCTCTCCTCTGTTCTATCTTTCTCAATTCTCCGCTGTTAGTTTAGTTGAAATAGAGAATGTTGAGCACGCTTAATATTTCCATAATTGCTATGGGGGGGGTAACGGTTGTTATTGCATTAGCTCTTATATACTTAGCTGTCACAGGTTCCACCTTGTTTGTTTGAGTGTTATTACAGTGTTGATACTATATAGCTTGGGTTGTTTTTGGGTATATCTTTCTGTGAGTTGTTTGTGTAATCTAGTGGAAAGGAAGCGAGCCACAGTAAGCGACAGAACCAACACTTGGGGGTCCCTTCTCAAAGTCAGACACGAAAAGACAGGGCGTGGCGTAAGGTAAGAGGTTTAAAGGTCCGGGGGGGAGGCCCTCCTCCATCAGTATTGAAGGGCGGAGAGGACTTAGAGGAGGAGGTCGACCCGGCAGACTTACTCCATTAGTTAGGGTGATCTCTGTAAGAGATCAAAAGGGGGAAATTGTGGGATGTGGGGTTCTCTGTGTGTGTCTCCTTGTATTTACTTTTTAGCTTGTAGAATAGATGTCCGCTTGTAGGACAGATGGCGTGACCGGATCGGTCCTTATAAGGCAGACAATGTGAATGGTGGAAAAGAGAGCACAGGAAAAATGAAGATAAAATTGTATCTGAGATAACACACCTGCGACCGAAGGGAGAGCCAGTTTGAACCCATTTTCAGGGCAAGGCCGAAGGCTGCAGGAGAGAGTACCAGACACTCATTGTTCGGGGAAGGCGTTTGTTACAGAAGGATGAACTGGGTTGAACCAACGTTCAAGGGCACCAGAGGGATTAAAACAGGTCAGTGTCAGAAGGCAGGCGGACTTTGGAAGGGATTTGCTTGCGATGCATTTCGATGTATTTCATTGTCTCCAGATATATCTGCGGAGAATTGCTCATGTACAACTTTTTCTCTTCTAAATAAATGTTAAACTTTTTAACTAATTTCCTGCAGTGGATTCTTCTATCAACCAACTCGGGTGGATAAGGAATATCCTAACAGACTTTAGGGCTGTAGCAGCCAGATGCATGACCGCACATGATTTAGCGGACGTGGAAAACAGAGCGGGGGTGACCCGACAAGCCGATGACGACAGATTTTTGTATTTCGCGACGGAGATCGGGGACGCAATGCGCGAGAAATGGCCACTTCTAATGTCGACTAAAATACCGAAATTACCATGGGACGCGAAGAAAACCCCGCGCGCGTATTTGGACGAATGTAAAGAGACCTGGGTAAAAAGCACTAGCCATCATCCGGGAACGGAGGGCATACAGAGAGAATGGTTCAGACAGGCGGTGCTGGAGGGAGTACCAGAGGGGGTAAAAGCTAAAATGATCACTAATCCAGACTTGCCAGGAAGTGAATCTGCTGTGTGGGAAAGACATTTACTGCACCATTTACAGGACGCGACTGAGGAAGCGACAGGGGAAGAGAAGCAGCTAAAAGAATTACAGGCTCAGCTTCTTAGGCTTCAGCTCACTAAGGTCAAACAGGAAGTGAGCGAAAAGAAGCAGAAAGGGAAAGACGAGCGACAGATGACAGTCCAGGCTGCCCCAGCTGAAGGTAACGCCCCAGATTTGTATCCACTCCCACCATGGGAGGAGACGTCGTATGGGACAGCCCAGGGGTGGGGCCCAAACCGAGGGGGAGGTTACAGAAGTAATTACAGGGGTGGCGCTGGTCGGAGAGGATCATACGGTGGGGGAGGAGAAAGAGGCGGCTACCAAGGGAGAGACGCTTGTTTCAACTGTGGTATGGAGGGGCACTGGCGCATGGAGTGTCCTAGCAAAAAGAAGAGACAGGGGAGGGGCAGGGGTGTCCCGTCTCGGGGGGCTTGGGCCCCCAATCCACATGCTGCGCCACCTAGGGGACAATACCCTGCACTGGAGGACTGGGGCTATGAGGCGGATGCCTCTCAGTGACACACCCCGATGGGAGACTCCGACAGCAGGGGCAGGGCAGACCCCATGCTGTCACTCACGGTACTGCAACAACAACTGCCGTTTCTCGTTGACACTGGGGCCACATACTCCACCATACAAGCAGCGGGCTCGTCTGCTATGTCCAAAGACAGTGTCAGCGTTATGGGATTCTCCGGGGTGTCACAGAAACTGCCTATAACAGTCCCCCTACCGGTGAAAGTGGGAAATCAGACATTGACTCACTCTTTTGTTGTCTCACCTCAAGTTCCAGTGAATCTTATGGGAAGGGATCTTCTCATCAAGACAGGGGCTTCAATCTTGTGCGGCCCGGACGGACTGAGTGTCACATTGCTGGATGGAACTGTGTTGCATTGCAATGACAATGGACAGACTAATGGCCAGTGGGTGATGCAGCCACTGCAACAACAACAGTGCGCAGACATTTACTGGGGCCTCCTAAAGCCTGAGTGTCCTGACATCCCAGGGGTAATGGCTCTTTACCAAAAGTGGAAGCCTTGGATAACTCTTCTTGATCCGTATGTTTCTCCTCCTGACCCGCCTCATGTAACATTGTTCTATGATAGACAAGGGGATGATTGTTACTGGGATGAATTTATGGGGCACTTAGAGAGCACTGAGTGGGAGGTGACGTCCCAAAACCTCTATGTGGGCCCAGAAGGGGTAGCCACAGCTGTTATCCTCTCTCCTGATCAATTGAAATGGTATTTAATGAGCCAAGAGGCGGTGCCACATGTATCGCTGGCTCTGCATCCCAAACATCAGGCTAAAGACTTGGGTCCAATGACTAAACGAGCAGTGCTGCTAGATGACTGGGTGTGCACTCAACTGCCTGATGTTTGTTTTTCTCCTTCCGCTAAGATGTACAGAATTTCAGGGAAAGCGACTAACACTGTCATTTTAACGCACGAACAGGTGTCCAGAGACCACGGAAGGGAGAAGACCGACCATCCCCACACAGCTATCCTTCTTGAGAAACTTCCAGACTACCTCTGGTCCAAAGGCCCGACGGACGTAGGTTTTTGTAACACATGTAAACCAGTAACGTTTGAAATTCAAAAGTGACCCCCCATTTGGCAGTCCCAATACCCTCAGAAGCCAGCCGCGGCAGAGGGGATCAGGGACACTATAGAGGGACTCATTAAGTCAGGAGTACTGGAGCCCTCTCAGTCCGCCTGGAACACGCCCATTCTCCCGGTAGAAAAGGCAGCAACTGGTAAATATCGCATGACACATGATCTCAGAAAGATAAACGACATGCTGGTAACGACAACGGTACCCGTCCCGAACCCATACACTGCGTTGACTAGTCTAACACCACAACAACAATGGTTCACGTGCATTGATTTGGCAAACGCGTTCTTTTGCGTACCCCTACAGGAAAACTTGCGGGATGTATTCTCATTCACATATGGGAACAAGCAACTACGTTATACTCGGCTACCGCAAGTGTTGGAGCTATATTGTTATTTTTGTTTATTTTGGGCTTGAGTTAATTTATAGCTTCATTTATTCATTTATTTTCTTGCTAAGGTTAATTTGGTTTATTTTGTATTTATGCTTTACTTGTATTGTCGTTTATTGGTCACATGGTGTTATGTTCATTTGCATAAAGTAGGTCAAGGTGGGAGGTGCTTCAGGCTAGGAGGGCATATGGTTTTTTACCAGCGTGAGAGAGGCAGCAAGAATGTCTGTGAGCTTGCTCATGTATGTGAATAAACCTTCTTAAACTCAATCTTGGTATGGACAGGAGAGGTAGAACTGTGCTGAAGCGATATGGAGTGATATTTACTTGTATGAGTAGCCGCGCAGTACACCTTGAGGTGGCGCACTCCCTCGACACAGACTCCTGCATCAATGCTGTGCGAAGATTTATCTGCAGAAGAGGACCTGTGACAAGTATAAGGTCAGATAACGGCACAAATTTTGTTGGTGCGAAGAAGGAACTGAGGCAGGCATTGGCCGCTTTAAATCATTCTAAAATTGAAAGGACTTTTGTGCAGGAAGGAATGACGTGGAGTTTTAACACCCCAGCTGCATCTCACCAAGGTGGCGTTTGGGAACGTTTGATTCGCTCTGTGCGCAGTGTACTTATCTCTGTTGTTGGACATCAACTGCTGGACGAGGAAGGCCTGCAAACGCTGTTTTGCGAGGTGGAAGCGATACTCAATGACCGGCCAATAACTAAGGCTTCAGAAGATCCCAATGATTTAGAAGCGCTTACTCCAAATCACATTCTCCTGTTAAAAGGCAAGCCTATTCTGCCATTAGGTCTGTTCGAGAAATCTGATCTGTACATTAAGAGGAGATGGAGGCAAGTGCAGTACGTTGCGGAGCTTTTCTGGAAAAGGTGGACAGCAGAGTATTTGCTTGTAATGCAAGAAAGGCAAAAGTGGATGAAGCAGAAGAGAAACTTTATTCTAGGAGATATTGTTGTAATCGCTGATGCCACAGCTCCAAGAGGCTCATGGATGATGGGCAGAGTTCTAAGCACCACAGCTGACTCCAGAGGACTGGTTCGCTCGGTGAAGGTCCGAACGAAGAACAGCATCTTGGACAGACCAATAACCAAGCTCTGTCTTCTCTTGGAGGCAAATAATTGACTATACAATTCATTCTTTCTCCTATCTCTGTCTTCCATCTATTTGTTTCTTTCAGGTGTGGAGAATCCAAAGATGTGAAGATTTCAGTTTAATGCTTAAGCTACAATTAGAAAATAGCTCCTTTTTTGATAAAGGTTAATTGTGGGTAAAGTACCGTCACAATTAGGGGCTGGGTTGTTGGAGCTATATTGTTATTTTTGTTTATTTTGGGCTTGAGTTAATTTATAGCTTCATTTATTCATTTATTTTCTTGCTAAGGTTAATTTGGTTTATTTTGTATTTATGCTTTACTTGTATTGTCGTTTATTGGTCACATGGTGTTATGTTCATTTGCATAAAGTAGGTCAAGGTGGGAGGTGCTTCAGGCTAGGAGGGCATATGGTTTTTTACCAGCGTGAGAGAGGCAGCAAGAATGTCTGTGAGCTTGCTCATGTATGTGAATAAACCTTCTTAAACTCAATCTTGGTATGGACAGCACTTTGCTTTGGTACCTCTGAACCTGCGTAAAGCCTAACCATGACCTAGCCTCAAGTGGCCATTTGAGAAGTTTGTTATTATTTATTTTGTTTAAGTTTATGGACAAATGGCCACTACATTAAGTAAAAAACCCGCCCTGGATATATCGTTGGTTTACGTGGATACTGGACTTGTCGTTTGCTGGATTACCGTTTGGAAAGTGGATTACTCACCTGGATGCGGGAGACAAACAAAGGAAAGGGCCTAGGAGTGAGGGAGGCGTGGGCTGGATACAGTGCAAACATCGAATAATACGACCCATCCGACAGTGTAAAGTTTCCTTGGACACCGTACTGGATAACGGTGACAATACTGGAGCGCTGGAGCTGCACTACGGAGTGGAGGACATTATCTGCTGCAATTTGAATTCGCAAAGGCCCAAAGCCTTCACAGGTGGTGCGCACGGGCGCGCGCAACAACAACAGCTACTGCGTGCATACAACTCCGTGTACAAAGGCAACCACCGCAACAAACAAAGTTCCACGAGGTATGTGCTTTATTCAGTCTTTGCAAACAACTCTGTGTGTGTACATGACCGACATCGACAAAGAGTAAAATGTCTGACGTTGCATCTAAAGCCACGAGCGACACGGCGCTTCCTACAAGAAGACGCACAAGTTTTACTGCTAAAGGAATGATGTTTTTTATGCAAACGTGTCAGGAAAAGAGATCGATGCAATGCAGACGAGCCAAATCGTGCATGAATCAGATGGATAAGTTGATGCATTCTGCAGACAATATTGATGCAGTCAAGTCTCTTTTGGATCAAATGATAATATGTGTTGATGAGGCAAAACAACATCATTTGTCATTTGTGTCACTGGACATACCTCAGGATGAGAAGGAGAAACAAGAGAAATATTTTGAACAAAAGGAAAAGTGTTTTTCAAGCTTTATTGATGACGTCAAAGGTTGGTTATCAAACACAGGCCATTCATATGAACTTCCGATTAAACCACCTGATAATCCAACTGGTATTGGGCCTGAGGACAGTGTATCCAATAAAGGTTCTGCAATGTGTTCAAAGGCTGGTTCTAAGCTCTCAAAGACTTCATCCAGTTCATCCGCAAAACTATTAGCGCAAGCAGAAAGAGCAGCGTTACAGGAACGCATGGTTGCTCTGAAACAAAGGCATATTTTGGAGGATCAGGAGGAACAAATACGACTTGAACAAGAGGACTTGCGTAAGAAACAGGAACATTTAAGGAGAGAAAAGGAACAACTTGCTCTGGAGGCAGAATTAAAGGTGACAAATGCAAAATTGGAGGTTCTGGAAGTAAGCTCAAAGTGTGGCGGTAACGTGTCAAGATGTGCATCTCAAACATCAGATGGTATGAATTCTTACTTGAAAAGGTCAGAAACTCAAGGGACATATGAACTAAATCCGAATGCTGAACGCTATGTGCCCACCAATAAAAGCTTTGAACCTACCTCCAGTCGCTTGTTAAATTCTGTCCCTGTTGGTGTTCAACCCATCAATTCTCTGGACATTTTGAACATCATGCAGCGTCAAAATGAAATAACTACGCTGTTGGTCCAACAAAACACAGCCTCTGCCCTGCCTATGAGAAATATACCTGTATTTGATGGTGATCCCCTGTATTTCAAATCTTTTCTCAGAGCCTTTGAAAATTGCATTGAGGATAAAACTCAAAATTTCAGTGATCGTCTGTACTTTCTAGAACAGTATACAAGGGGGCAACCAAGAGACATTGTAAGAAGTTGTCAACATATGCCCTCTGAACCAGGTTATCAAAGAGCAAAAGCGCTTTTGATTGAACATTTTGGCAGTGAACATAAGATCTCTTCTGCTTACATGGACAAAATCAACAACTGGCCCTCAATAAAACCTGAGGATGTTAATGCTTTGCAGTCATTTGCTTTGTTCCTTTGAGGTTGCTCCAATATAGTACATCATATAAAGTATATGAAGGAGTTGGACATGCCAGCTAACCTCAGGACGATCCTAATGAAACTCCCATACAAGCTGAGGGAAAAGTGGAGAAATGTGGCATGTGACATACTGGAACAAACTGGAAACAGAGCAGTGTTTGTTGATTTTGTGAATTTCATTGAAAAACAAGTCAAAATTGTTTCAGATCCTCTGTTTGGAAATATTAATGATGTTTCTCCAGCCAGCTATACAAAGCTATCCATGCAAGTTAACCAGAAAAGGAAAAGTGGTACATTTGCCACCAGCATTAATGCACCAAAGGATGGACATAGAGAAATGGAAAACTTGACAGCTCACAGTAACCAGCTCAAATGTATGTTCTGCTATCTTACCAATCACACTCTGGAAAAATGCTTTCAGTTTAGAAGAAAGACACAACAGGACAAGATTCAGTTTCTAAAGGAGAAGGGCGTTTGTTTTGGGTGCTTGAAACATGGACACACGAGCAAAGACTGTAGGAGTCGTTTGGATTGTGAAGTGTGTCACAGGAAACACCCATCTGTCCTGCATGTGGAGAAGGATATTACAAGGATAACCTCCAAAGAAACTGTAAGCACTGTACCCGGGAAGCAGCAGACGTGTGGTCATATTGGGGCTGGTGATGAGGATACTGCCGTCTTTTCCATTGTGGCTGTGCAGGTGAAAAGTCAGAAAAGTAATAGAGTTGTGCATACTTATGCTTTCCTGGATCCTGGGAGCTCTGGTACCTTCTGTACTACAAGTTTGGCTGAAAGGCTGGGAGTATCAGGAAAAAACTGTAATGTAGTGTTGAGGACAATGGGGCAGACTAAAACCATTAACACTACTATCGTTACCGGTCTGGAGGTGTCTGGATTCGACACCGATGATTTTATTGAGCTACCATCTGTTCTGACACAAACAAAAATGCCTGTATCTAAAGTCAATGTGCCATGTCAGGATGATGTTGCCAAATGGGCGTATTTGAGTAGCATTAGGCTACATGAAGTAGATGCAGATGTAGACTTGCTCATTGGAACCGACTCCTCTAAAGTTTTGGAGCCATGGGAACTGATAAACAGTCAATGCGGTGGACCGTATGCAGTGAGGACCAGAGTTGGCTGGGTCATAAACGGGCCTCTTCGTGCTGGAGACTCTGAAGGTACTGGTGTCAAATCAGGATGCATTGTTGTAACTGCTAATCACATGTCTGTGGAACACTTGGAAAGTATGTTGATGCAACAGTATAATCATGACTTTATTGAAAGAACAAGTGATGAACAACTTGAGATGTCAAGAGAAGACATTAAATTCATGAAAATTGTGGAGAGTACGACAGTGCTTAACAATGAACATTATTACATTGACTTACCTTTCAGAGTTGACAATCCTGTTTTGCCAAATAATCGCTGCATCGCACTACAAAGACTCCAAGGCCTGAAGAGGAGATTTAATAGAGATATTTCATTCAAGGCTCAATACGTTGATTTCCTTAACAACATGTTAAAACAAGGATATGCAGAAAGGGTTCCCACAAATGAGCCCACTCTGGAACAAGGAAAGGTGTGGTACATTCCCCACCATGGTGTACATCATCCAACCAAAGGAAAGTTGCGTGTTGTGTTTGATTGCGGCTGTACTTATAAGGGTACATCATTGAACAGTCAGCTCCTGCAGGGCCCAGACTTTACTAACACGCTAATTGGTGTCCTCCTTCGGTTTAGAGAAGAGCCCATCGCTGTTATGGCTGATATCAACGCCATGTTCCATCAGGTCCGGGTTCCATATAAGCACGTTAACTTCTTGCGCTTTCTATGGTGGCCCAATGGAGACGCTACAGCGGAGCCAGAGGAATACAGGATGTGCGTGCATTTGTTTGGAGCTGTATCCTCACCAAGCTGCTCAAACTATGCACTGAGGAGAACTGCTGAGGATAATGCACTGCAATACTCACCCGATGTCCTCCGTACAGTCAAGACAAATTTCTACGTGGATGACTGTCTTAAGTCTACTGTGACAGAGGAAGATGCAGTGGAGCTCATACATGGATTAACATCTCTCTGTAAAAAGGGCGGCTTCCATCTCCAAAAGTGGGTCACAAATAACTCAAATGTGTTTGCACTTATTCCTAGTGACATCAGAGCAGTGGGTTTGGGGAACATGGATTTGGACAGAGATCAACTCCCTGTGGAAAGAGCTCTGGGGATGCAATGGTGTGTTCAAGGAGATACGTTCAGCTTCAGGACTGCAGTGCAGGAACGTCCACACACTAGGAGGGGCATCCTTTCTGTGGTGAGCTCTCTTTACGACCCGCTGGGGTTTCTGTCTCCTTTTATAATACCTGCCAAGTTACTGTTACAGGAGCTGTGCAGAATGAACTTCAAGTGGGATGAGCCAGTTCCCCATGACGTCTCCGAACATTGGTCTGAGTGGCTCTCTGAACTTCAGCATATGAGTGGATTTAAGGTGGAACGGTGTATTAAACCCAAAACCTTTGGAACACAAGTGAAAGCAGAACTGCATCATTTTTCAGATGCCAGTCAAACAGGATATGGCACTGTTTCATACTTGAGATTGGAGAGCACTGACAATGTGCATGTTTCATTTATCACAGGCAAGGCTCGTGTCGCTCCTCTAAAGCAACTAACCATTCCACGCCTTGAGCTTGCTGCAGCTGTGCTTGCTGTTCGAGTGAACACAATGCTGTTGAAAGAGCTACAGTTGCCATTGCAAAGGTCATTCTTTTGGACTGATAGCACTACTGTTCTCAAGTACATCTTCAATGAAACAAAGCGCTTTCACACATATGTTGCCAATCGTGTCAGCACCATAAGAGAATCCACAGACAAAGATCAGTGGAGGTATGTAAACACCAAAGACAATCCTGCAGATGAAGCTTCTCGAGGACTAAGAGCTCAGGAGTTTGGGAAAGGAAAATGGCTAAAAGGACCGGACTTTTTGCTCTTGTCCCCCACCAGGTGGCCAAAGCTTGACTTGGACTCCTCTTCCATTCCATCTGATGATGCGGAGGTGAAAAGGGAACTCAAGGTGAATGTTGTTACAATACACAGTGACAATCCCCTCAGTCAGCTCATTCACTATTTTTCATCCTGGAGAAAGCTTAAAACATCAGTGGCCTGGCTGATGGAGCTGAAAGAAAGACTTTTACTTTTGAGCCGAAAGAGGAAAGAATATGTGGTCAACCAGAATGAGAATGTGGAAAAGGAGATAAAAAAATTCAAAGCCGCACTTGGAAAATCCAGCTTGACACCAGAGCGCTTGGAGGAAGCCGAAAAGGCAATAATTCAGTTTGCGCAAAACCAAAGATTCAGTACTGAAATTTCCTCACTAAAAAACGTGACCCAAAGACTGTTTTTAAAGACAGTCCTCTGTACCGCCTCGACCCCTTCATCGAAGATGGCCTCCTCAGAGTTGGTGGACGTCTGTTTAAATCTGCACTGCCGTGGGAGGTAAAGCATCCTGTGATTCTGTCAAAGGATTTGCACGTTTCCCAGCTCATATTGCGTTACATCCATTGCCAACTTGGACATGCTGGACGCAATCACATGCTGCACAGATTGAGACAGAAATATTGGATCATAAATGCCAACTCTGCGGCCAGGAAGATTCTCTCACAATGTACAGTGTGCAGAAGGTACAGAGGAAAGCTTGGAGAACAGAAGATGTCCGACTTACCGGAGGAACGAGTTGTGCCTGATAACGCACCCTTTACAAATGCGGGAGTGGACTATTTTGGACCATTGGAGGTGAGGAGAGGTAGAACTGTGCTGAAGCGATATGGAGTGATATTTACTTGTATGAGTAGCCGCGCAGTACACCTTGAGGTGGCGCACTCCCTCGACACAGACTCCTGCATCAATGCTGTGCGAAGATTTATCTGCAGAAGAGGACCTGTGACAAGTATAAGGTCAGATAACGGCACAAATTTTGTTGGTGCGAAGAAGGAACTGAGGCAGGCATTGGCCGCTTTAAATCATTCTAAAATTGAAAGGACTTTTGTGCAGGAAGGAATGACGTGGAGTTTTAACACCCCAGCTGCATCTCACCAAGGTGGCGTTTGGGAACGTTTGATTCGCTCTGTGCGCAGTGTACTTATCTCTGTTGTTGGACATCAACTGCTGGACGAGGAAGGCCTGCAAACGCTGTTTTGCGAGGTGGAAGCGATACTCAATGACCGGCCAATAACTAAGGCTTCAGAAGATCCCAATGATTTAGAAGCGCTTACTCCAAATCACATTCTCCTGTTAAAAGGCAAGCCTATTCTGCCATTAGGTCTGTTCGAGAAATCTGATCTGTACATTAAGAGGAGATGGAGGCAAGTGCAGTACGTTGCGGAGCTTTTCTGGAAAAGGTGGACAGCAGAGTATTTGCTTGTAATGCAAGAAAGGCAAAAGTGGATGAAGCAGAAGAGAAACTTTATTCTAGGAGATATTGTTGTAATCGCTGATGCCACAGCTCCAAGAGGCTCATGGATGATGGGCAGAGTTCTAAGCACCACAGCTGACTCCAGAGGACTGGTTCGCTCGGTGAAGGTCCGAACGAAGAACAGCATCTTGGACAGACCAATAACCAAGCTCTGTCTTCTCTTGGAGGCAAATAATTGACTATACAATTCATTCTTTCTCCTATCTCTGTCTTCCATCTATTTGTTTCTTTCAGGTGTGGAGAATCCAAAGATGTGAAGATTTCAGTTTAATGCTTAAGCTACAATTAGAAAATAGCTCCTTTTTTGATAAAGGTTAATTGTGGGTAAAGTACCGTCACAATTAGGGGCTGGGTTGTTGGAGCTATATTGTTATTTTTGTTTATTTTGGGCTTGAGTTAATTTATAGCTTCATTTATTCATTTATTTTCTTGCTAAGGTTAATTTGGTTTATTTTGTATTTATGCTTTACTTGTATTGTCGTTTATTGGTCACATGGTGTTATGTTCATTTGCATAAAGTAGGTCAAGGTGGGAGGTGCTTCAGGCTAGGAGGGCATATGGTTTTTTACCAGCGTGAGAGAGGCAGCAAGAATGTCTGTGAGCTTGCTCATGTATGTGAATAAACCTTCTTAAACTCAATCTTGGTATGGACAGCACTTTGCTTTGGTACCTCTGAACCTGCGTAAAGCCTAACCATGACCTAGCCTCAAGTGGCCATTTGAGAAGTTTGTTATTATTTATTTTGTTTAAGTTTATGGACAAATGGCCACTACAGCAAGGATTTGCTCTTTCACCTGGTATTTTCAATCAAGTGTTAAAACAAGCATTGACAGGTTGTCCGCTCCCAGAGGGCACGACGCTGATCCAATACGTCGACGATATCCTCCTCGCATCCACTTCAGCTGAATCCTGTGTGGAAGCAACAGACACCATCTTACGCTGGTTGGCCACGACCGGTTTCAAGGTCAGTAAGTCAAAGTTGCAGGTCGCCAGGCGGCAGGTTTCGTTTCTGGGGAGAGTGCTGTCAGGAAGCGGCTCAGGGCTCTCAGCCGCGCACAGGTCCAGTATTCTCCACCATTCGCGTCCACAGAATGTAAAGGAAATGCTTTCCTTCCTAGGACTCACAGGGTTCAGCAGACAATTCATTCCGCGTTATTCAAATCTCACTCAGATTCTACGTGCAAAGGTAAACGAGAAGGGGATGAGGAACCTCACTGCTGAACTCGATTGGGACCAAGAGGCGGAGGAGGCATTTATTACACTAAAAACAGAGCTGGCGCAGGCCGCAGACCTTGCAGTTCCAGATTACAGCGCGCCGTTTTACCTGGACGTTTCTGAAACAACAGGGGTAGTAAATGGGGTTTTGTTTCAGAAAAAGGGGGAGGGTAAAAGGAAGGTGCTTCTGTATATCAGTGCCATGATGGACAACATGGAAAAACGACACCATGAATGCACACAACACGCAGCAGGATTTGCAAAGCTATTAATGAAAACAGCACACATAGTCATGGGCCACCCACTACACGTGCTAACAACACACAGCATAGTAGCTTATGTAAACTCACAAACTTTCACGATGACGTCACTAAGACAAAGAAGGCTGAGCAAGCTGTTAGAAGCTCCAAACCTCACCTTCACACATGAAGGCATCAACATGGCTGATCACATGGGAGAGGGGGAACCACACCAATGTGAGTACAAGGTGGAGCTGGAAGCAAAAGCACGAACCGACTTAAAAAGCACACCACTGACACACTTTGATTGGCAATTGTTCACTGATGGCAGCTGCTTCAGACATCCACAACATGGGTTGCAGTCCGGATACGCGGTAGTCAGAAGTAATGGGGCAGGAACAGAGGTTCTGGAAGCGGGAAGAATTCAGGGTCAACAGTCAGCACAGAGAGCGGAGGTACTCGCGCTGATAAGAGCGCTACAGCTGGCAGAAGGGAAGGCAGTAAACATCTATACTGACTCGGCTTATGCGGTAGGAGCAGCTCACGTGGAGCTGGGGCAGTGGTTAAGAGCAGGTTTTCTGACGGCTGGAGGAAAACCGATTAAACACGAACCAGAAATGAAAGACTTGGCGGCAGCCTTGGCTCTACCAAGCACAGTGGCCATTATAAAGTGTAAAGGACACGAGCAGTCCAACAGCACGGTGGCAAAGGGAAACCAGGCAGCAGATCAAGCTGCAAAACAGGCTGCAGGTTACCAAATGGGGCTCCAAATGGTAAGTGCAGAAGAAGAGGGACAGTTGGGGCCACAACTTAATGAGGAGCAAATTGCAGAAGCCCAAAAGGGGGCGTCTCCACAGGAGAAAACGGTGTGGAAACAAAGAGGGGCTACGGAGGCTGGAGGCCTCTGGAGGTCCCCGGACGGTCGTCCAGTGCTACCACCTGAAATCAGAAACAGGTGTTTGCAGGAGGCACACGGGATGGCACATGTGGGACACAAACAGATGAATAGGAATCTTTGTCACTGGTGGCATCCGTTTTTGGCAGACATGACACGTGAATATGTTAAGACCTGTAAAATATGCATCACGTTTAACCCAAAACCGACGGTGAAGCCGGAGATGGGGGTGTTTCCGTTGACATTGGTCCCGGGACGGGAAATAGTCATCGACTACACTGACATGATCACCCGATGCGAAGGTAAAAGGTATCTCCTGGTATGCGTGGACGCCTTGACCGGCTGGCCAGAGGCGTGGCCCACAAAAAAAGAGGACAGTAAATCTGTTATCAAATGTTTGATAAACCATTACATACCAAGACATGGGTTCCCTGAGAAAGTCAGGTCTGACAACGGCACACACTTCAAAAATCATGACCTACAAGAAGTGGAGAGAATGTTGGGTCTGAAACATGCTTTTGGTACAGTATATCACCCCCAATCCCAAGGGAAAGTAGAACGCATGAACCAAAACTTAAAACAAAAATTGGCTAAAATCTGTGCACAGACAAATTTAACCTGGGTTCAAGCCCTCCCACTTGCATTAATGGCCATCAGAAGCTCAGTCAATCAGGGTACAGGTTTCACCCCATACGAGCTGACCACTGGAAGACAGTTTCCCGGACCAAGCGCAGGCTTGAAGCTCCAGCCTGACCCGGAGACACCGACAGGTGAGTATGCAAGTCAATATAACGAACTACGAGCTCTCGTTTCAGATTTTGCGGTCCAGGTGCAAGACAGAACCAGAGGGCAGAACACCCCTGATCCCCACACAACAGCCTGGGTCCTCCTGAGGGTCATTAAGAGGAAGTGGTCAGAGCCACGGTGGACAGGACCATACCAGGTGGAGGAGAGAACCTCACACGCTGTGAGGCTGAGAGGGAAAGGGGACACCTGGTACCACTGGAGCCAGTGCGCCCCCGCGGACGAACCGGGTCGCACTCTTCAGGACATCCTGACAACGCAGCAGAAAGAGACGGAACTGGGCGCTGGATAGTGCCCGGACGTGCTCTCGGCGGGCAGTGACCGACAGACACCCAGTGCATGGTGTTCTGTGTTGACTGTCTACAACGAAAGAAGAAGACCAGCGATGAAGAAATGCACAATGCTATCCTCTCCTCTCCTCTGTTCTATCTTTCTCAATTCTCCGCAGTTAGTTTAGTTGAAATAGAGAATGTTGAGCACGCTTAATATTTCCATAATTGCTATGGGGGGGGTAACGGTTGTTATTGCATTAGCTCTTATATACTTAGCTGTCACAGGTTCCACCTTGTTTGTTTGAGTGTTATTACAGTGTTGATACTATATAGCTTGGGTTGTTTTTGGGTATATCTTTCTGTGAGTTGTTTGTGTAATCTAGTGGAAAGGAAGCGAGCCACAGTAAGCGACAGAACCAACACTTGGGGGTCCCTTCTCAAAGTCAGACACGAAAAGACAGGGCGTGGCGTAAGGTAAGAGGTTTAAAGGTCCGGGGGGGAGGCCCTCCTCCATCAGTATTGAAGGGCGGAGAGGACTTAGAGGAGGAGGTCGACCCGGCAGACTTACTCCATTAGTTAGGGTGATCTCTGTAAGAGATCAAAAGGGGGAAATTGTGGGATGTGGGGTTCTCTGTGTGTGTCTTCTTGTATTTACTTTTTAGCTTGTAGAATAGATGTCCGCTTGTAGGACAGATGGCGTGACCGGATCGGTCCTTATAAGGCAGACAATGTGAATGGTGGAAAAGAGAGCACAGGAAAAATGAAGATAAAATTGTATCTGAGATAACACACCTGCGACCGAAGGGAGAGCCAGTTTGAACCCATTTTCAGGGCAAGGCCGAAGGCTGCAGGAGAGAGTACCAGACACTCATTGTTCGGGGAAGGCGTTTGTTACAGAAGGATGAACTGGGTTGAACCAACGTTCAAGGGCACCAGAGGGATTAAAACAGGTCAGTGCCAGAAGGCAGGCGGACTTTGGAAGGGATTTGCTTGCGATACGTATTTCATTGTCTCCAGATATATCTGCGGAGAATTGCTCATGTACAACTTTTTCTCTTCTAAATAAATGTTAAACTTTTAACTAATTTCCTGCAGTGGATTCTTCTATCAACCAACTCGGGTGGATAAGGAATATCCTAACAATGTCCTCGGACAATTTACCTGCACAGAGAAAGGCAACCGGTACATCCTCACTGCCATGGACTATTTTACTAAGTGGCACGAGGCTTATAGCCTCCCAGATCAGGAGGCAGAGACTGTAGTGGATGTTCTGGTGAGAGGGACGTTTAGCAGATTTGGGGCACCCAAAATCATCCACACAGACCAGGGCAGGAACTTTGAGTCCCGTGTCTTCGCTGCCATGTGTGAAAAACTCGGCTCACACAAGACTCGCACTACACCACTCCACCCACAGAGCAATGGACTGGTTGAAAGGTTCAACCGCATGCTGGCGCAGCAGCTGGCGATGGAAATGGCTAAACACCAATGCGACTGGGATGACAACATTCCTCTTGTGCTGATAGCGTACAGATCTGCTGTACAGGATCCCCCTTCTGAGACCAATGTAGCGACTCTCGCTAATGAAGCTCTGGACAATGTGCTTTTCTTTAGACTTTATAAAATCAGGCTACTGTCGGCCGTAACCTACGCTGAAAAAACCCCACACAATCGCTCTCCCAAAACAACATCAGCTCCCGCGTCCTCTCACTTAACCCACCCCCAGACATCACCACAACACATCCCCATAGGTGGCACTAGGATGAGTGACATAAACATTGTGAGCCCTTCACTGAACTTCCAAAACTCTGTAAAGTGCAACCTCGCTCACAGAACACTCACAGAAAACAACAGTCCGTTACAGTAATCATATGTCATTTCAAACATTTAGAGAGAATTTCATGTAAATACATCCAATAACTTTTCCAAGGTTAATGTTTGGCAGTAGCACAAAGTTGTTAAAATCAAATAAATATTTAATCTAAATGTAAATGTTAAATGTTGAGTCTAAATGTCAAACATGACATTACAATGTTTACGGTAATGTAGCAAGTCCGAATGAATTAGCTCTTGTTATAGAGCAGGGGTATCAAACAAATTTTAGGTACGGGCCACATACAGTCCACTTTGATGTCACTCGTGCCGGACCAGTGAAACCATCGTGCATCAGGGGGCACGATCGGAGAGGGTCCCGTAGACGAGGGGTGCGCAACGATCCACGTCCGGGCACCGTGGCCGTTTCCCACCCCGATAAAAAATAAACTTCAAAGAATTGCTCTGTCCTGATTGAGATATTTCAAGATGAGCTGAAGGTGAACCGCTGGTTCAATGTGTGAGAAATAAAGTAAAGGGATGGAGTAACATTCAGCAATGAATGATTCATCATATGTTGTGTGTGATGTTTATTGTATCATGTGTCTACTGTTTTTACAGGAACCATTGAGACTCCTGTGTTTGTGCTGAATGGACGTGATCTGCTCTTGAAGCTTCATGCTGATCCTCCTGAGAGGGTTTTACGTTGAATGGAAAATCAAATCGCGTAAGATTTGATCCTAGTGGAAAAGCAAATGTCCTTCATAGTTTCACTGGAAGGTTTAAGTTTCCGGAGAAAAACTTCTCTGTGATATTGAAGAATCTCCAAGAGGCCGACAGTGGAGTTTATTCTGCTGTAGCAGGAACATCTACAGACAAACTAGTAGCTGAATACAAGGTCACAGTTTAAGGTGAGTCTGTAAACATTTCACTGGTAGAGTTTCTGCCGCCATGTTTCATAAACTCTTCACAGAAACCTCCCCCCCCCTCAGGACCAGTGTCTCCAGTTGAACTGACCGTGGACCGAATGGACTCCAACATCTCAGAGTCATGTGACCTCCATGTGACCTGCAGGACTCACAACTGTCACATCAACAGCACTTTCAGATGTGTCGACCAGGTTTGCAGTCAGGAGGGAGGAGAGCGATCAGAGGTCACGACCTCTGGGGCTTCTCTCCAGGTCTACATGTTGAACAACGTGACTATCTGTAACCATAGCAACCAGGTTCACTGGACCCAGGACTTGACTTCTGCTGAACATCTTTGCTCCTTAAATCCTGGTAAGACTGAAAGAGGAGACGACTTCCTGATGACAGTTTGTAGTTTCATTCTTTCTGTGTTTTAAATAAATTATTGTGTGTTTTCTGAGTTCTGAGCATCTCTGAAGCTCCTCTTCAGGGACGCAGGGCTTGAATACAAATACAGATGTGTTGTGTTTGTGGTGTGTTTCTGGTGCAGAGCTTCCCTCCGTGTTCCTGGTGAAGATGGTGGTGTTCTCTGTGGGTCTGATCATCATGGTGGCCCTTTCTCAATACCTAAGACGGCGAGAACGGACTTGCGTTCCCGCGAGAATAGACTCGGGAGACAGACTCGGGAGTCCTGACTCGCAGGTTCGGGAGAACGGAGAACGGTCATTTCCGCAGTTGGAACAGCAGCTGACTTGATGACGTCACCACGTCAGCTGGTCTTGCTAATACGTTTTTATTTTAGTTTTTGACTTAAACATTTTACTATTCAGTCAGAAAATTACATTACGTTACTTAAAAAAAGTAGTATTTATAAACTTCGACATAAAGTTGTGTTTATTTTCCTCTGTCATTGTTGCCTGTTGCTGAGGTGAAATGCATTCTGGGATATATGTCTCTCACAAGAACAGACGAGCCTGCTTCGATGCATGCCCGGTAAAATGGGCGGGGCGAGCCACATCCGGGTATTATGACCGTTCTCGGCCAGATGCGGACTTGAGAATTGGAACAGTACTCGGGCTGCGACTGATGACGTTTCACGAGTCCATGAGAACAAAAGTCCACACAAGAACGCATATTGAGAAACGGCCGGTGTCTGCCGTCATCACTGTTCACCTCGTGGACTTCAAGAAGCACCAAGAAAGAAATGGAGGTCAAACCCCTCACGCTGCCCTGGAGGAAAGCTCCCACCTAAAGGTCACCTTTTAGACCCTTGATGATGTTCCACTGACTCACAGCAGGTAGCAGCAACACACCAGGAGAAGAAAAGAGGAAGACGACGCAAAGCAGCAAACATGGACGCAAACTATTAGGATTTAAAGTATTTATGAATTCAGCTTTGCAGATATTTCCTGGTGAAGGAAAGACGTTTAATACGTGGACTCAAAGATGCATTTTGGCAAGAAAAAAAAAATTCTGAAAAAACATGCTGATACTCCATTGATTAAACACAATATTTCATACACAGAAGACCATGCAAATATGTTTATAGTGGATATTATCATGAATGTATTTTCAAGACCTACTATATGTAAGCAAATGAATACAGTGTATAATACTTCATACGGTCCTATTTACAGTGATAAATATGTATATTTGTCTACTTACATGTACGATATTTAATTCTGTTCAGCAGGTTTTGTTTTGGGTGGAAACTTAGAACTTGTTAAAGCTTCATACTCATCTTGTGTTTCAGTGATTAAAAGGTTACGTGTCCCTCTCTGCTGTGCTGTACTTTATCGTCCAATAATGTAACAGTTTGAGGGTGTAGTTGGGCAACATTAGAACTGTAACTATAATATAGTAAAGAAAATTAAAAAACTTATGGAAAAAATATTGACAAAAAAAAATTCTGTTTCACACATTCATCACAGTTATAAAAACATCCTGCCAGGACAACAACATATACATTGATCATAAATGTAAAAAATGTAATTACTAATATCCCTATTTGGGATGCTTCTGATGCTTAGTAACATTTAATCATTGTTTTGTAAGCTCTCTCAAAGACACGTTTAATCTTTCAGCATTAAAGCAGGTCACATGAACTAATACATAGAAAGCTTTAATAACTCTGCAAACTTCCAGCAATTCTGGGATTTGGGGAATCTTTCCTCTTCATTAGTTGAAGGACCTGCCAGGTTTCTTCACCGTAGCGTAGAGGGTGTCTGACTGATCCGTGTCTGTCGCCCCGGCTGCCTGCAGAGATCTAGAGTGACATTTCACTGAGCTGCAGGTGACGTCGTTCTCATCCTGACGTGGTGCTGATGTTTCATCCTGCAGGATTTAAACCACATACAGAAGAAAAGGTTACTTTCTACTTTTTAATGGCGAAGAGTCATCTACCAACATTTAACACTGATTTATATACTTCTGTCTCTTTAGACAAACCTAGAAACTACGGCACAAGATTTTGATTCTAAAAACATTTCTCAATTTTGCCTGTTTCTTCAAATCCGGAGGTTGATGTTAAAAAGACGTAATTCTTACCTGAGCAGCTTCATAAATCACATTATCAACGCTCTGTCTTGAACCTGCAGGTCAGTGATAGAAGAAGAAAAACAGTCTTTTAAAGACTTGAACTGTTGTACATTTACTTTACTTGAGCTGCAGATAAAGTGAGTCCATCTTTTGGGTGGTGTCTAATTTACTCCACCCTCAAACAGAAGCACATGTTGATGTGATGGATGTTTGTGACTCTTATAGGTTGAATCAAAACAGCAAATCATGACAATCCCAGTGTGATAAAAAGCACCTTTTGGTAATAAATCACATGTATATTATTCACCCAAAAGTATTTGCTCATGTGATGCAGTAAAAGGCGTCCTGTGTTGTACAGATTGTACAGCGCTCTGAGGCAAACTGGGACTTGTGATATTGGACTATTTAACCAAACAGGTGGGTCCATAGTTATGGAGGACTTGGAAACATTGAGTTTCTATGTAGAGCAAACAAAGAGGATTTTACACATGTTGGGATTATTTGTTGGAATGTTTACTTGGACTTACCGATTGTTCCCTTTAGAGGATTTCGAAGCAAGACGATTAGAACCACAATCATGATGAGAGTGACAGTGACAGTGAGAAGGCAAATAGAAATCACCCAGTAAAGGTGAACAAGATCTGTAAAACAGAACCAGAACCAGATTAGAAGAGTCTTCCTGGTTTAAATGAAGCAGCACAGCTGAGAATGTGTCAAATGTTCACAGCCTGATGTGCTTCTGACGGACTGCAGTTTGGATTGTGAAAACATCTTTGTAACGTGATCTATAGTAAGAAATCATTTAATTTATTCAATTAAAACAGAATTTAGTTCTACCGACTTTTATAGTTATTAATGGTTGACACTATAAGGTGTTTTTATGGGGGAGGGGGGCAGAGGGTTCATTATTATCAAGAAGGTGCCTCCTCTTTCATTCCTACCAGGTATTGAGGGGCAAAAATATTCAGTCGTATTAAAGTCCTGGGTCCAGTTGACCTGGTTGCTATGGTTACAGATGATCACGTTGTTCAACAGGTAGATCTGGAGAGAAGCCCCAGAGGTCGTGACCTCTGATCGCTCTCCTCCCTCCTGACTGCAGACCCCTTTAGGACACAAAGTGCTGCTGATGTGAGAGTTGTGAGTCCTGCAGGTAACATGGAGGTCACATGACTCTGAGATGTTGGAGTCCACTCGGTCAACGGTCAGTTCAACTGGAGACACTGGTCCTGAGGGGGGGGGGGGGAGGTTTCTGTGAAGAGTTTATGAAACATGGCGGCAGAAACTACCAGTGAAATGTTTACAGACTCACCTTGGACTGTGACCTTGTATTCAGCTACTAGTTTGCAGAGGTGGGATCAAGTCACTGTTAGGCAAATCACAAGCAAGTCTCAAGTCATTGCCCTCGAGTCCCGAGTCAAGTCGAGTCATAGACGAAGCAAGTCCCAAGTCGAGTCACAAGTCACAGCCAACAAGTCTCAAGTCGAGTCACAAGTCGTACCATTTAAGTTTCGAGTCATTTCGAGTCATTTTATTATAGTGGGGACGGGGAACCCTGGGTGATGGTGCGCTGCCTCACAGACCTAGACTACGAAGGGAAGGGTAACGGTGGATCGACGGTGACTGTGTTATAGTACTGTAACGCTCACCCCAATGCTGCAGCGTAAATAAGGAGGCGATGACTGGCTTGCAACTCCGCTGCATTTATTTATATAAAACAAATCAACTTCGGTCACTGTTGGCCGTCACCACGCCGAACGAACACTTCCGCATTCACGGCCCCCCAAAACTCGGGTTGTCTCGCGTAACTACAGCTGGTAACAAAGCATAACGTGAACACATGCAACATCTGCATAACTGATTAACTAATAACTTTAACTCAGCTCATTACACTACTTTAAAACGGACGTTGACATAATGTTGGCGAGGATTTCCATCGGAGTCTGAATCCGGGTTCAAAAATCCCGATTTTTGTAACCATGAACGAGCTGTCTCGTTGATACGGTCAAATGGACTGCAGTGATTGGATGTTGTTCAGGCAGCGCGCACTCTCTGCATACAGGTAGCGCATATTTTTTTGACAGATGCAGATAAACAGCGCGGTGGTGTGAAAATGTTTTCCCCTAGTTTTCATGGAAAGTAGCAAGTCTTCTCGAGTCAAAAGGCTCGAGTCCAAGTCAAGTCACGAGTCATCGGTATTCAAGTCCAAGTCGAGTTGCAAGTCTTTGTAAGTTTTGTCGAGTCGAGTCTCAAGTCATCAAATTCATGACTCGAGTCTGACTCGAGTCCAAGTCACATGACTCGAGTCCACACCTCTGCACATTTCCCATAACTAAAACCACAATTCACCTGTGTCCACACATGTCTCAATATTCAAAACACTTTTTCACCACTTTTTCACCACAAAAGTGATGAAATAAATCATTCTTTGCACTACATGTTCATTCAGAAAACACATGCTCTCAATATCATTAACTCAAGTTATTATAACATGAACATGAACACATGAAGAGTGGTTTTGCTTTAATAATAGTTTTAGAAATTGTGCTACGACAATCACGTTTAGGCTCTAATCATTCAGAAAAAAATAATAAAATATAATATAGTATTTTGTTTGGTGTCATACAGAGTTCCTACAGACGAGCAGTAGAAGCTGATGTGAAGAGAACATTAATTAATAAAATATGAGCCCACGTCATGATGTGAAGGTAGTTACAAGTCACCCACATAGAGACATATATGGCTTTATTTTAACATCTTTGAAGTGATTGGTTGTTGCTTCGAAGGGAAGTAAAAGGTTCTTCACTCATTTGATCATCATTCTTCCATTCTGCAGAATGAGGCTGTGTGTCGTGCTTCTCTTTGTTTCTCTGCTGACATCATGTGAAGCACAAGGTGAGGACTTTATTAATATATATATATATATATCAGAGGTGTGGACTCGAGTCATGTGACTTGGACTCGAGTCAGACTCGAGTCATGAATTTGATGACTTGAGACTCGACTCGACAAAACTTACAAAGACTTGCAACTCGACTTGAATACCGATGACTCTCTGAGTTGACTTGGACTCGAGCCTTTTGACTCGAGAAGACTTGCTACTTCCCATGAAAACTAGGGGAAAACATTTTCACACCACCGCGCCGCGCTGTTTATCTGCATCTGTCAAAAAAATATGCGCCACCTGTATGCAGAGAGCGCGCGCTGCCTGAACAACATCCAATCACTGCAGTCCATTTGACCGTATCAACGAGACAGCTCGTTCATGGTTACAAAAATCGGGATTTTTGAACCCGGATTCAGACTCCGATGGAAATCCTCGCCAACATTATGTCAACGTCTGTTTTAAAGTAGTGTAATGAGCTGAGGTATAGTTATTAGTTAATCAGTTATGCAGATGTTGCATGTGTTCACGTTATGCTTTGTTACCAGCTGTAGTTACGCGAGACAACCCGAGTTTTGGGGGGCCGTGTATGCGGAAGTGTTCGTTCGGCGTGGTGACGGCCAAGTGACCGAAGTTGAGTTGTTTTATATAAATAAATGCAGCGGAGTTGCAAGCCAGTCATCGCCTCCTTATTTACGCTGCAGCATTGGGGTGAGCGTTACAGTACTATAACACAGTCACAGTCGATCCACCATTACCCTTCCCTTCGTAGTCTAGGTCTGTGAGGCAGCGCACCATCACCCAGGGTTCCCCGTCCCCACTATAATAAAATGACTCGAAATGACTCGAAACTAAAATGGTACGACTTGTGACTCGACTTGAGACTTGTTGGCTGTGACTTGTGACTCGACTTGGGACTTGCTTCGTCTTTGACTCGACTGGACTCGAGGGCAATGACTTGAGACTTGCTTGTGACTTGCCTAACAGTGACTTGATCCCACCTCTGGAAATGTGTGTGTGCTTCTGGGAATGATGAAAAGGTTTTGGGTGTTTGTGCTACAGGAAAACAGGTTTTGTGTGTTTATCAATCGAGAAAAACTGTAATAAAGTAACTGCTGCAAACCACAGTGACCTGATGGGTTTTTATATCCAGGTTGCAGACGTTTGAGATGAAACTTTTTCTACTTTTGTTATTTTGAAGTCGCTGAGACACAGAAACAGAAAATCCACATAAGCTTTGTTGAAAGGAAGCGTTTGTTCAGAAGTGTGTGACCGCTTCAAATTCACTGATATTTACTATAAAAAGTGTTTTAGTCGCATCAAAAAGCACAACTTCCTACAACAAGGTCACAAGTTCAACAGCTTACTCTCTGAAGGTGTAAATGTACATCAGGTGTTTATTTAACATATAAAGTGATAAATGTCAATAACAGACCAAACCATCAATAAAATAGATTCAGTCGAGGCTTCAACACAATAAATTCAATCTGAAGTTTGTTGTTCTACTTTAACAGAAAGTGCTTCACTAACATTTTACAGTGCGCTGTCATTTTGTCTTTGGGTCTTCTGTTGTTGTACAACAGGAAATATAAATATATCATCCTCATCTGCCTTCCTGATTACATCACATTTGGTCTTTGTTTTAACAGGTTTGCATTTTATCTGAATTAGTTGATGTTTGAGATACTGTTCGGGAAATGGACTAAATACAAATGGTGTTTTATCCACTTCAGTATTACTTCATGTTACATGTTCATACACATTCATGAATACTAAAGCAACATCTATTGTTCTAATCATCAGTATACATTAAAACTTTATTTGCTTTATCACTCCAATCTAAATGAATACATATAAACATTAGATTGTCTAGACTCTACACTATGTGAAAGAACGAGTAAGTTGCTTTAATCATAATATATATGTCATAACATGATGTGTTTGGTCCATCTCAGATTCTGCAGGCAGAACACAAAGAGGACCTGACGGTGCTGATCCACAGCCTGGTCACTGCAGCAGAGGGCCATGAAGGATTCCTCTTCTTCTGGACGCAACATCTACACGCGTGGCCTTCAACTGGCTTCATTTTTAGGATGACGTTTTTCAATCAACATTCTTGATGCACATCTCTCGTGTTGATTCTTTACACTTTTCACTAATCACAAAGGAGAGCACAGTAAATAGATAGTTGTCTTTATTTTGCTCACTCATGTTATATTGGTGGTAGAGTTAAACACATTATAACACCATGCTCTTGACAATAACTACACATCCATCACACTTTAAATCTAGAACTATACTTAATATCAGTTTGCAGGAGGTTTTAAAAAAATGTTAACTTGGAACCTGGTACGGTCTCTATTTTGATTTACAGAGGGGCTTCTTCTGACCCCACATTTCTAGTGATGTAAATAAAAACTACTACACGGGTAATTTCAGGTTCGGGCCAGATACTGTCCACTTTGACCGAATGAGGGCCACCGGTTCGGCTGACGCTGGCGGTCCGAACGGCTGAAGGGTGAGCGAGCGACACGGCAACGGTTGGCTGGGGGCGGAGCTGTCACCCGGCGGCCGTAAACACTCCAGCAGCAGGCCACACTGGACGGATTTTGCCGCGAGTTTCACACATGTGAATGAATCACTCGCGGGCCTTATATAAAATGACAAGTATTTGTATAATAAAGATGACAAGTATAATAAATTCATGCATATCTACATGCTCCATGATGATCCTGAAGGTTCTGAATGAAACCTGGAGGCTCCACATGGCTCCACATGCTGCTATCGGTGCAGCGTTAAATCTACAAACTGTGGACACAGCGAGTGGACGAGAGCCAGAGGACACCAAGACACAAAGGACCTCACGTGCACCACCTTAAAGGCACTGTTCATGTTGATGGGAGGATGTTGTAGAGGATGCTTTTCATCTTTGGTCCCTGGAACAAAACCTTTATTTGAGAGAATAAAAAGGATCAAACATTATTGTGTCAATGATTTGTGTTCATACACTACATGAATATAAAGTGTTGTTTGTACTGTAAGTGTTAGTTGATGCTTTTCTTCAGTTTAACACCTAACACACCTTTGTAGTTCAGTGCACTCACAGAGACGCCCACTTCCTCTTTTTTTTAACGTTGCACTGAAAATAGAGAATGTGTCAAAGAAAGAGGAAGCTGCAAATCATCCTGCTTATTAAATGGTTTTGATGAGAAGTGTCTAATGGCAGAAAAATGTTTGAACAAAAATAAATGATTAATCTAAAATACAAAGATAAACACATAAATTCAATGACTGAAAGAACTGAATAACAGGGAGTAATGAGTAAATGTTTATGCACACATTAAAATAAAAATGTGTGATCCAAGTTTCCTCCTCTTTCACAATTTGAAGATGGATCACCTGATTCATGGTCTAATGATCCCTGGATGATCAGTCAATTAATAGATGCAGTAAAGCAGGGCTATTCAATTACAAATTCAGTTGGGCCAGATTTTTAAATCGAGAAAGGTTAGTTGGGCCAGTCATTTCAGCAGCGAAGCAGCTCGTAATGACAAATTTTAAAACCAACACAAACAGATTTATTGAAAAACATTTATTAATTGTTTCTCTTTTGACTTTGGTGAGTTTGCACAGCAAAAGGTGCATAAAAAACAAAAGAGCTAACTGAACAGAATCTGAGGTAGCTCCTACTTTTTCCACTTACAAAAGAAAAGAAACTGACCTAGGCACCTCTTGCCTAGGCCTACCTAGGCTACATATCTGACCTATTTGAGTGCATAAAACAAAAAAGTGCACAGTAAGCAATTCACAATAACATTAAGTTTCCTTTTGAAATAAAATAAACATCTTGGTCATATTTGACCCATGCAGGAACATCTCAAAGTGCATAAAAATAAAAAGTGCAGTTTTCACAACTTTAACTAACTACACAAGCTGCACACTGAGGGAACATATTTTACACATCCCACATTATATTGATGTAGTTAGGCTACATTTACCCTGCTGACTTAGTGGGAGAAGTGACATTTTTTGTTTTGAACGAGAGCAGTGACTTTAGGCTCGTAAGTTGTCAATGCAATCCGGAGGCATTGATGGAGAGTACGGTCAGTCAGGGAGCAACGAGAGTTGCTTTTTATCGAGTTCATGTGTGAAAAACTTGACTCACATGTGTATGTTGATCCAAACATACTGAGGATGACAATCGCTACTTTCTTTATGTTAGGAAACTGATGTACGTTGACATCTGTCCAAAACATTGCGGGCCCGTTAGTGCAAAGCTCCTGTGCCATGGTTACAGATGACTGCATGTCAACAAGTTCGAGTGTGAATTTCCCCTCGTCAATTGAAGGAACCACTTCCTTTGCCCGGGCGGATAAGTCCCCTTCTATTGCAACAGTGAACGGGTCTCTGGCAAAAACGGCCACCTCAGTGGGCAGAACAAGTCCATCCAATCGACCAGCAAAGTTCTTTTTCAGGCTCGCAATGAAATCTGTCATCACATCCGTGATTTCTGCGGGGGATGAGATGCATTTGCGGAGTGTCGGAAAATGGAGCCTTCGTCCTGTGCTCAAATCAGTTGCGAAAAGGTCCAGTTTAACTTGGAATGCGCGCATCTGTCCCACAAGGTTAATGACAGTTTTATCTCTGCCTTGTAGTCCCAAATTGAGATCATTCAGGTGTTTGAATATGTCGCTCAGAAAGCAGGCATTAGCCATGAAGTTGTCGTCCAGTATGCGACTCAAGTGCGTTTCTGCCTTTTTTTGCTTGCTGCTGCGGAGGAAAGTTATGATCTCCTCTCTGAGACCACAGAAACGCTCCAGTGCTTTGCCTTTGGACAGCCACCTCACGTCATTATACAAAAGCAGGTCTTGGTGCTCAGCAGACATTTCTGACAGCAGCATGCGGAATAAGCGGTGTTGGAGGCTTGATGTGGAGCGAATAAAATTAATTGTAGCCATCACACTGTCCATTGTCGTTTTGAGCGCCCCGCTTAGTTTTGCGCACAACACCGCCTGATGCACAATGCAGTGTAAGGACATCAGCTGAGGTGCTACAGCGGACCAACGTGCTGCCAAACCATTCACTTTCCCTGTCATGGATGGAGCCCCATCTGTCACAAGCATGCACACACGCTTCATATCCAGACCATTGTCTTTAAAAAAAAACAGAAATTTTCCCAAAGACTATATCGCCAGTTGTGTGTCCTTCTAACGGCAGTAGGGTGAGCAGCTCCTCTCGGAAGCATTTGCCGTCAAAAAAACGGACATATATGCACAACTGAGGAGTATCAGTTTTGTCTGTGGACTCATCGACTGCTATAGACATAGTGTCAGCTTTCCTCAGGTCTCCTAACATCGTTTCATACACATCTGCAGCAAGAATTTCAACTCTCCGACTGTTGGAAGTATCTGACAGGGGTATTTTTTTTATAGCAGATGCCACGCTCGTTTTCATTTTATCGTCATTTATCACCTCATCCACGATGGCCAGCATACAGTCCTTCACGGTTTCAGAGTCTGTGAATGGCCTTTTCTTTTTTGCCAATATCCAGGAAACATGAAGGGATGCTGCGGTAGCTCTCTCTTGGGCTGTAAATGACCGTACCATAGTAACACTGCTCCGGTTGTAAGATGCAATCAAACTCTGCACTTTTGCAGCCCTCTCTTGAGATCCCTCGGGAAAATTGGTGCGGAAAGTCTGGTGTTTTTCAGCGTGGTGCCGCCGCAGATTGTAATCTTTAAGTACTGCAACGCACTCATTACAAATTAAACACATCGGTTTGGCATTTGGATGTGGCGGTAAAATAAACAAGTATTTGTCAGTCCAGGCAGGGTTAAATTGACGGTTTTCATTGTCAATTTTACGTTTCAGTGTTGAGAAAGACATATTGATAGTAATGTAGGCTACTGCCGGCACAGCACGCTCTTTACATTTTGGTAGTTTTGGCGGGACGCACAATTACCAATCCCACTATGGCCACGCCAAGACCCGCCCTACGAAGTAGTCAGGGGATAGGACCTGTACACGGACACCTGGCCAATCGTAGTGTGTGAATGCTATTGAAGGGCGGGTCTTGGCGTGGCCATAGTGGGGGAAAAAATATCGCTGGCGGGACCCTATTTTCCCTTTTATACTGTCTATTGCGGAACTACGGGCTGGGCCACTCTGAGGTTGCCTTTCGGGCCGGATGTGGCCCGCGGGCCGCCAAATGAATAGCCCTGCAGTAAAGCATCTGAAGAGGCCACAAATGAACCTTCACACTGGAAACATCCGCAGAAGTTGTGGTTCACTCAACACACAACACAAGACACAACACAACACACTAACACCACGGCCTTGCCAACAACTTTTTAACAACGATAGTCAGGCATGAATTTCTTTACACAATTTGGATTCAAAATCATTTAATGCAATATTTTATGGTGGATTTATTTTCTAAATTGTGTTCGGTCCACAGACCGCTACCTCAAAATTAGTCTCATTATGTCCAATGCATTGTAGCATTTAAACAAGTTAAATAAATAATAATGTTTGCAAGGCAGAGTTGCTGCAGTCTGTTCAGAGAAGTTAAGGAGGACAAAGTGAGGAGGAAGTGACTCTGACAGAGAGACACACAACCATCACCCTCACATTCACACACACCAATTAACCCCCTGTTGCATATTTCGACATAACATGAATATTTTAAAAATTCATAGTATTATACAGTATATTCGTATAGTAAGGTGAGTATGGTATGATGATTACCATACTGCGGGCCGACAGAACTGCTCCTGCCTTTGCCTCAGCTCTGATACTTGACCTGTGACCTGACAAATAAATCTCCCAGAACGAGAGAAGTTGTTTGGCTGAATTCCTCCAGACATCCAGGCTTCACATTTTTAAACACGTTCCTTCGATTTATTAATTCGTTCGCTCCTTTTTTTTTCATTCTAAAACTATAGTAAGTCATAAAACATGTAATGTCCTTGTGAGTTGTTCTGTGGTCGGGTCGAAGGGATGAATCTTTATTTTTGCAATTAGAGGAAACCAGACAGGCGTCTGAATCCATGTAAAGTGGATTAAGGCAACTGGATGATGTGAATAATAGACTTGATAAGTTCAATTAATAGATAACAATCACAAAACATATGAAAAACATTTTATATTTCGATTGGATTACACAGTTTTGTTATTTTTTTCAGTTTCTTACATTTTCTTTTCCTTTTAATCATGATTATTTTCATAGACTTGTGTTTTTGGGAACACTGACTATTTTGAATCGTTTTACTTTTTTCATGAAACAAGTTAAAAGTTCTCCATCAGTGATCTGAAACAATCGATGACTTTCCTCCAACAATCCCGTCATCGGCAACAAGCTCCAAACATCTCGGTAGACCCCTGATTTGTAATCGTTACTCCTTTTTCCCAATTAATTGATCAATACGATCTACCACCACAAGATGGCGACATCATCAAACAGATCAAATCCGAAACCTTTTACGATTTCTCTGCCTCGAAGACGCAAAACCAGTGACATCATCTGTGGAGGGACAGAGAACAAATGTCTTGAAATGCATTACGTCATCGTCCAACAATATGATTATACATCTCAGGGCGCTCAGGTAAATGTGAACAGGTATATTGTACATCAGGGCTCAATGCAGTAGACCCTGTGACTCACGCTAAACCAATCAGAACACTGGATTTCATCTTCCCGCGTTTTGAAAGAAAATACGATACGGAAAGTGAAACAAAAACAATAGTCACTATGCACACAGCCCGTTAAATGGCGCATTTACTGTACATTCACTGACACACTCATTTACCCATTAGTCTCACCTTAGCGCACACACCCACTTCTCACATAGTCTTCCTATCCACCTGCCGCTCATTTCAATCAGTGCCCGCCCTGTTTGCTGTTACACCTGTTTCTCGTCATGCCTAATCACCCTGTCTATATCTTGCATGTGTTCCCTTTGTGTCTTGTCGGATTGTTATTGTGAGTCGAGTTCTTGCCCTGTCCAGCAGCCTCAAGACCTCTCTGTCTTTTACGCACAGCCTAGTCCTGCCCGCCCGGTCTCCAGCGTCACGCCGCGGAGGCTGCATCCCGTGGGCTCCTGTCGAGCTTCCCTCTTCAAGGAGGAGACTTCCCCGTCCGGAGGATTACTTTGTGTTTTGCCTTTTGCTTAGCTGGTCTCTTAGAGGATACATTTTCGTTCTATGTTTTGCCATCGAGCTCGGCTCGTTGTTTCAGTTGAATATTAAAACCCTCATTTCTGTGACTTCCCTCTGACTACACGAGTCATGAATTTGATGACTTGAGACTCGACTCGACAAAACGTACAAAGACTTGCAACTCGACTTGGACTTTAACATCGATGACTCGTGACTTCACTTGGACTCGAGCCTTTTGACTCGAGAAGACTTGCTACTTCCCATGAAAACTGGGGGAATACATTTTCACACCACCGCGCCGCTCTGTTTATCTGCATCTGTCAAAAAAATGTGCGCCACCTGTATGCAGAGAGCGCTGCCTGCACGACACCCAATCACTGCAGTCCATTTGACCGTAGCAACGAGACAGCTCGTTCATGGTTACAAAAATCGGGATTTTTGAACCCGGATTCAGACTCCGATGGAAGTCCTCGCCAACATTATGTCAACGTCCGTTTTAAAGTACTGTAATGAGCAGAGTTAATGTTATTAGTTAATCAGTTTTGCAGATGTTGCATGTGTTCACGTTATGCTCTGTTACCAGCTGTAGTTACGCGAGACAACCCGAGTTTTGGGGGGCCGTGTATGCGGAAGTGTTCGTTCGGCGTGGTGACGGCCAACAGTGACCGAAGTTGAGTTGTTTTATATAAATAAATGCACCGGAGTTGCAAGCCAGTGATCGCCTCCTTATTTACGCTGCAGCATTGGGGTGAGCGTTACAGTACTATAACACAGTCACAGTCGATCCATCATTACCCTTCCCTTCGTAGTCTAGGTCTGTGAGGCAGCGCACCATCACCCAGGGTTCCCCTTCCCAACTATAATAAGATGACTTGAAATGACTCGAAACTAAAATGGTAAGACTTTGGACTCGACTTGAGACTTGGTGGCTTTGACTTTTGACTCGACTTGGGACTTGCCTCATCTTTGACTTGACTCTGGACTCGAGGGCAACTACTTGAGACTTACTTGTGACTTGCATAACAATGACTTTGTCCCACCTCTGCTACATACACACGTAGGAAAAACCTCTGTTAGACGCACTAGGTTAGAAGCCAGTGGCTGTCACCCAGTGTATTGTAGCAGTTAGGTAAGTGGGGTGATAGGTTAGATTGTGGTAGGTAGGTTTAGAGGAATAGGGAAGCTCAGGGTTATGAGGGGCCGTTCAAGACATTATTCATTCTGGTACTCTCACATACATATATTCTCACTCTCACATACATATATTCTTACTCTCACATACATATATTCTCACTCTCACATACATATATTCTCACTCTTATATACATACATTCTCCTTCTACATACATATATTCTCACTCTTATTTACATACATTCTCCTTTCACATACATATATTCTCACTCTTATATACATACATTCTCACTCTTATATACATATATTCTCACTCTCACAAACAAATGTATGTATGTGTAAAGAAAATATATGTCTGTAAGAGGAGAATGTATGTGTGTATGAGGAGAATGTATGTGTGTATGAGGAGAATGTATGTGTGTAAGAGGAGAATGTATGTGTGTATGAGGAGAATGTATGTGTGTATGAGCGAAAGTATAGTGGAAACGGAAGGCGTATAGTGGAAACGGAAGGCAGAACATTTCTCGCGCTGTGATTGGCTGTCAAACCTACCCTGTGATTGGCTGAGACTCGAGGCGGGTCATGTTCAGGTCGCGTTTAGCATGGATAGAGATGAGATCGCTTTGCAGCAAGCCATTGGAGTTTTGAGAACTATTTTAACATCCTCTGACAGAATTTCTTCTATTGAGCAACAAAGGGCATGCTCATCTGCACCTAACGTTGTTCACAGCACGGCAGAAAGTGAAACGAGACAACTTTTCAGACCAGGGGGCAACTCACAAGTCAAGTACATGCAGAGCAGCTTAAGCTACGCAAGACCAAACAGGTGTTACGTGCCTACTGGTTTTTGAACCACTGGTTTGGCTACGCGTGCGTGTTTGTTTTGCTCCGACAGCGGCAGATGTTGTCTGCCTCGGTCACCTGATCCGTCACACATTCGCAAACATATTGCTAAAAATGTTCAAAATGTATCCCATATCCAATGCAGCGATTATGATTGTATAAGTGAGCACTACATCACTGCCACGTATAAAGAAATAAATAAAAGAAAATACGTTTATTAAAAGATCGCCACAACCTGGATTCGAACCCATGCAGTCGAGCTAAACAGCAAAACTTTATAAGACGGCGGCGCTACGCCGTCGGCCAACCGAGCTGTCAAGCGATGCTGCTGATTTAAATACTTGTCATAAAATTGCACATCGTTAGAGGCAAGAAAACCTTTTGGTTCACGGTGAGCCAAGACAACTGGTTTTTGGTGGCGTAGCGCGAAACACTTCATACATATTTATCGGTGCTTTTTCGCGATGCTTGTTAGTTATTTAAACATTACATCCACATGGTTAAAAAGTGCTTTACAGACGTGAAGTCCTAGAATACACCGGGGATTAAGCAATCACGTAATTAGCAACATCAGTATGAAGGGAGAATTGCATAGTTTATGCAAAGTTTTTACCTCTGCTCAGTAGAAATATATTTAATCAAGCTTTAGAAAAAAAGAGCACGGATGAACCCTCGCAAAGTGCACGAGTTTTTTTGTCGTATACATCTAGATGTTATTAAGAGAGTAATCCTACTTGGGCAATGTGCTAGAAAACCTGACAGAACTATGTATTTTGCGCTACGCCACCAAAAACCAGTTGTCTTGGCTCACCGTGAACCAAAAGATTTTCTTGCCACTGACGATGTGCAATTTTATGACAAGTATTGAAATCAGCAGCATCACTTGACAGCTCGGTTGGCCGACGGCGTAGCGCCGCCGTCTTATAAAGTTTTGCTGTTTAGCTCGACTGCATGGGTTCGAATCCAGGTTGTGGCGATCTTTTAATAAACGTATTTTCTTTTATTTATTTCTTTATACGTGGCAGTGATGTAGTGCTCACTTATACAATCATAATCGCTGCATTGGATATGGGATACATTTTGAACATTTTTAGCAATATGTTTGCGAATGTGTGACGGATCAGGTGATCGAGGCAGACAACATCTGCCGCTGTCGGAGCAAAACAAACACGCACGCGTAGCCAAACCAGTGGTTCAAAAACCAGTAGGCACGTAACACCTGTTTGGTCTTGCGTAGCTTGAGCTGCTCTGCATGTACTTGACTTGTGAGTTGCCCCCTGGTCTGAAAAGTTGTCTCGTTTCACTTTCTGCCGTGCTGTGAACAACGTTAGGTGCAGATGAGCATGCCCTTTGTTGCTCAATAGAAGAAATTCTGTCAGAGGATGTTAAAATAGTTCTCAAAACTCCAATGGCTTGCTGCAAATCGATCTCATCTCTATCCATGCTAAACGCGACCTGAACATGACCCGCCTCGAGTCTCAGCCAATCACAGGGTAGGTTTGACAGCCAATCACAGCGCGAGAAATGTTCTGCCTTCCGTTTCCACTATACGCCTTCCGTTTCCACTATACTTTCGCTCATACACACATACATTCTCCTCATACACACATACATTCTCCTCATACACACATACATTCTCCTCTTACACACATACATTCTCCTCATACACATACATTCTCCTCTTACAGACATATATTTTCTTTACACATACATACATTTGTTTGTGAGAGTGAGAATATATGTATATAAGAGTGAGAATGTATGTATATAAGAGTGAGAATATATGTATGTGAAAGGAGAATGTATGTAAATAAGAGTGAGAATATATGTATGTAGAAGGAGAATGTATGTATATAAGAGTGAGAATATATGTATGTGAGAGTGAGAATATATGTATGTGAGAGTAAGAATACATGTATGTGAGAGTAAGAATATATGTATGTGAGAGTACCAGAATGAATAATGGCCTCTCTGCAAACAGATGTGTCACCACTTACCTCAAACCAGTACGCCAGTATTGGTCAGTGCATTGCACTTTTGGCGCCGCTCAAAGAAGCAACAGTCAAGCTTTCTACAGAGAAACACGTGTCTGGTTCAAAAATAATTCCCTTGTTAAAGATGTTGCAGCAAACAATTGCAGCCAAGCAAAGGCAGCTAACGGATGAAATGGCCAGAGTTTTGGGAAAGCATTTACTAGGTGTGGACTTCAGTCATGTGACCTGGACTCGAGTCAGACTCGAGTCATGAATTTGATGACTTCAGACTCGACTCGACATAACGTACAAAGACTTGCAACTCGACTTGGACTTTAACATCGATGACTCGTGACTTCACTTAGACTTGAGCCTTTTGACTCGAGAAGACTTGCTACTTCCCATGAAAACTGGGGGAAAACATTTTCACACGGCCGCGCCGCTCTGTTTATCTGCATCTGTCAAAAAAATGTGCGCCACCTGTATGCAGAGAGCGCTGCCTGCACGACATCCAATCACTGCAGTCCGACCTGGTTCTGATTCGACAGCATCCAAACAGGCACATTGCAAGACAACCAATGAAGCGCAACAACGCGCTAGTTGGAAAAATTGTCACGGTTTGGTCCCTCTTCCTGTTTTAATTTGAAGTTTCATGTTCCTTGTGGTCCTGGGTTAACTTCACTTCCTGCCTTGTCTTGTGATTGCGTGATTGTCTCCACCTGTGTCCAATCACCTGCACCTCCCTTGCGTATTTAAGCCCTGTGTGCCTGTTGTCCTTTGTCGCAGCATTGTCTATTGTCGGTCATCGTTGGTGCACGTCTTTAGTTTTGTTTGGATTAAAGAGCACTCGGTTCAAGAAACTCTGCGTTTGAGTCCTCTCTGCAGCCTGCACCAGCAACCACCGTGACAAAAATGATACCGAAGATAGTTTCCTTTGGCTATAAAAATTACGAGGTAGTCGACAAAAAACAAGTTGCTATTTGCAAAACATGCGGGTTGAGGATTACAGACGGAACTGCCACAACGTCCAACTTTGTTCGACACCTGAAGTTGCACAAAGAAAGGTAAGTTTTGAATGAATGCTGAGCACCTTATCAAATGTACCGTAAATCACTAGCATTTTACCGTATCAACGAGACAGCTCGTTCATGCTTACAAAAATCTGGATTTTTTAACCCGGATTCAGACTCCGATGGAAATCCTCGCCAACATTATGTCAACGTTCGTTTTAAAGTACTATAACACAGTCACAGTCGATCCACCATTACCCTTCTGTGTTGGAAATTCGTGGATTGAAGCCTTGTGAGAAATCAAAAGTATCTTGAACTGGCTTTATGATTAAGTATTTATTACTAACTAGAATATAGAAAAATGATAAAGAATACAGAAACCATCAACACAAGCCGTAAGTACAGACAGAAGTCAAATGACTACAATTCAGCTGAAAAGGGACAGATTGTTCCCTCAGAGGAGCAGGAAGATCTGACAAAGAAACAGAGGAAAACAGAGAGTCTTTATACCTGAGCTGAGAAGGGACCCCTGCCAGCCCCTCCCCCCCTTAACCCTCAGGACAGATTAAGAGGAAGATTCCCAAAGGTCATAAGTCAACATTCCTGACCCCCCTTGATGGTGCCCAATCAATCACCAACCCAAAAACAGATAACACACAGGATAAGAATTAGTCAAGGCATCTGTTGGCTTCCCTGTTTAGCCCGGAGGCTATCCTAAACTCGGACAGGTCACAGGTTCCCCGAGAAGGTTCACCCCACAGTCCTGAGGGACTCACACCCATGCTGCTCATCAAATTCTTCCCCAACACCTTCCCTTCATAGTCTAGGTCTGTGAGGCAGTGCACCATCACCCAGGGTTCCCCGTCCCCACTATAATAAGAGGACTTGAAATGACTCGAAGCTAAAATGGTAAGACTATGGACTCAACTTGAGATTTGTTGGCTTTGACTTTTGACTCGACTTGGGACTTGCCTCATCTTTGACTTGACTCTGGACTCGAGGGCAACGACTTGAGACTTACTTGTGACTTGCATATCAATGACTTTGTCCCACCTCTACCTAATGCATGGACAGCATGCTCTGGGAACGCTCCTGGATCCTCGTTTCAAAATGATGGGGTTTTGCAACCCTACAAACCAGCAAAAGGCTATAAAAAACGTACTGCTGAAACAGGCACTGTGATAAGGCAACAATCACCTGATCCTGCACCCTCACATGATGAAATACCATCAACTTCAGAGGATGCTGTCACGGTTTGGTTCTGCTTCCTGTTTTATTTTGTAGTTTCATGTTCCTGGGTTAGCTTCACTTCCTGCCTTGTCCTGTGATTGCCTGATTGTTTCCACCTGTGTCCAATCACCTGCACCTCCCTGGTGTATTTAAGCCCTGTGTGCCTGTTGTCCCCTGTCGCGTCATTGTCTATGTTGAGTATACCTGTCGTTGGTGCACGTCCTAAATTTTTGGATTAAAGAGCATTTTCTTTGAAATCCTGCGTTTGAGTCCTCCCTGCAACCTGCTAGTGATGGCAAAGTGAAGCTTTCTGAACCCGTGAAGCTTTCCAGCCACTTGTATCGTAAAAAGGTTCATTCATTCAATGCATCACAAACTCTATGATGACCCCTGCTGTTGAAAACTTGTAGTGCATGTTTCAAACAGCCTACTAGTGTATTCTTATGAGGGGCCGTTTAGGACTTAACTACTGAGACACTCTCACACACACTACTGAGACACTCTCACACACACTACTGAGACACTCAACACTCGCACACACTACTGAGACACTCTCACACACACTATTGAGACACTCATGCCATCTCACTAGTGTGCGTGAGAGCATCTCACTATACAACATGAGAGCATTTCACTATACAGTGTGAGAGAATCTCAGTTACACCGGAAGGCGGAAGCAAAGAGCGCTGATTTTGAACAGCGCAATGCGCAAATCATACGCCCTTCCTTCATATGCCTTTAAGTCCGGGCTCGCCCGTCCAAGTTTATAAATACTACCATATTCAAGGGACGGAATGTCATTTTAGGACGTTTTCAGGCGAGAAATTAGGTGTTTAAGCAACATTTCTGCGGTCGGTTTGTTAACATTCAGCCATCGTAAACATTTCCATTGAGGATGTCTGAGATGTGAGGTGTAGTTAACGGGACCACCTGATGCCCCCAGCACCGGGCGGTCAGCCTCATCTCACGCCGCAGACAGCAGCCTGTTCTCGGCCAGACTTCTGTGAAATGCTCCGCTTCGATCCACTTTTCCGTAGCGGTTATATATATGATAGTATAACTAGAATGAGTGTTCATAACTTTTAATCTGAGACTGGTGTTTGTTTAGCGGCTATTTTGCGAGCCGAGTTTAAATTCATAACCTTAATTAACGATACGTAAACTATACTGTATCCATAGTGTGCGCGCTTGTTGTACTGTCTATCATTGTACAATAAAACTAACCGTGTCTTTATTAAAGGTTTGTGGGGAGACCGTCATGGAAACCAGCAGCAGGACATCAGCTTCAAAGCGACTTCAAAGGATAATAATCGATTAAATAATACATTAAAATCCAAATATTAATTAATGAATATTTCTATTGTAAGATCCACATGTGTCTCCGCTATAGAAAAGTAGATACAATGTAGGGTGACCATATCCATAACACCATAAAAAAGGACAATATTTCGTGAGGCTGTAAATCAGGGGTGTCAACGTCGTGTCAGGTTAGGGGGGGTGGCGCGGACGTTACGGCCAGAGAGGGGGTGGGGGGGGCAGTTTTCCCAGCGCAACTCCAAAAAAGGAATACAAATACGCGTCAGGGCATTGCAAATCAGGACGGTCCAACATCCCCCTAATACAAGTAGTCAATTTCACAGAAGTCTGGCCGAGAACAGGCTGCTGTCTGCGGCGTGAGATGAGGCTGACCGCCCCGTGCTGGGGGCGTCACGTGGTCACGTTAACTACGCCTCACGTCTCCGACATCCTCCATGGAATTTTTTACGATGGCTGAATGTTAACAAACCGACCGCAGAAATGTTGCTTAAACACCTATTTTCTCGCCTGAAAACGTCCTAAAATGACATTCCGTCCCTTGAATATGGTAGTATTTATAAACTTGGACGGGCGAGCCCGGACTTCAAGGCATATGAAGGAAGGGCGTATGATTGGCGAATTGCGCTGTTCAAAATCAGCGCTCTTTGCTTCCGCCTTCCGGTGTAACTGAGATTCTCTCACACTGTATACTGAGATGCTCTCACACTGTATAGTGAGATGCTCTCATGTTGTATAGTGAAATGCTCTCACGTTGTATAGTGAGATGCTCTCACGCACACTAGTGAGATGGCATGAGTGTCTCAGTAGTGTGTGTGAGAGTGTCTCAGTTGTGTGTGTGTGAGAGTGTCTCAGTAGTTAAGTTCTAAACGGCCCCTCATATATTCTGGCCCAGTCTCTGGGTTGACCATAATTATGAAAAGTTGAACCAATAAATCATCTAATAAATACATGGATTCCTATATGAATACAACTATTGTTTTTCAGGTTTGAATTGTGTCCTTGTTTGTGTTTTTCAAATCTCTGTACATTGAGAAGAAGTGGAACAAACCCTTATCTATGTGTCTTTCTGCACCTTTGTGCATGTATGTTTGTGATCATACTAGCAGAAGAATTAATTATATATAAAGCAATATAATTTAAAATAGCAGCAAGGGCTTCCTACTGCATGTGCACTTCATGGCAGTCATAGGGACTGATGTGAATTGTTTGAATCTGGAATGTGGGAAGTGATTTACAGAGCAAAGGTCAGTGGGGCAGTGATTGTACAGGTTTGTTATGACAGGATATTGAGGTGATTTCATTCAGTTATTATAAACATCCATAATTAAATAATAATTACACAATACAAATGACAGACGTGGCCTATTGCCAACCTTGTTAGAGGAAATCAAACTTAAGTGCTCCCACATCTCGGAGCGACCTCTTTGCCAAAAGGTTCAGTTGTAAATTTGCTCATTTCTATTCACATCAACACTGACTTTGACTGTATCAAACAGACAAGCCCGAACCCTGTTTCACGCCCATTTGAATCAAATCGAAGCGGTCACGTGACTGTGCGCTAGAACAAAGCTTTGGACGTCACGGATGACATCACTGTGAGCCGGACCGAAGCTTCGGACGTCAGTGATCACGTGATCAGCAGCAAACGAACCAAGCACCGATACATCTGCTTCGCCTTGCACTGGTTCATATTTCGACACAAGCTTCGAAGCAGGTTCGAAGGTTTGTTTTTTAATTTTTGTTGAATAAATTGCTCCAACGACAACTCCGCTTTTGCGCTGCCAGGGATGCGAAACCCCCCTGAACGAACAAACAATTGGTCATTGGTATAAGTACAATTTCTGCCTTTTATTGGTACAAGGAATAAAGTTTATTGGTCACCTACATAGAAATACTAACGTAAAGCAGGGAAATTTCCTTTAGTGATAAGCTTTTAATGTGCGAGTGTAAAGAAAGAAGAACAACATTTTCATAAATAGCAAGGTGTATTTCGTGATCTAAATGATTAACACAAACATAACACTATCGTATATTTGCCTCGATGTTCTTCCTGGACGCTGCTGGGTCAACAGCACTGTTTAGAATCCATTTGGCCCATTTATGAGGATTTTCGGGTGTTTTCCCCAATATCGGTGACGTTGAATCTAACCACGGGAGCCGCCATCTTGCCATTCTGTTGACACATAGCTGCTACCTCATTGGTGTAGAGCAATCACGTGTCAAACCGTGCCACCACTTACGACCAAAATCCTATTACGCTCTGAAGAAACTAGTTCTGCTTCAAACACAGACGCATCGACAATTGAGTGGAATTTCAGCGAAGAACTTTTTTTGGTAGCTTAGCACGACTCGTTCTTTTTTTATGAGCTAAATATTGTGTAGATGCCAGACTGTGGAGCGGAAATTGTTTTCTAAAAGACCTTTTGTGAATCTGTCCGCTTTTAGCAACTTCCGATTTTTTTGGCAACAGTTTTCACTTTCGATCACAGCTCGTGCCGATCGCTCCTGGAGTCTGATAAGATTTTTTTCTTCTTTATGTCTTTGTTTTAACTTTCTGCTCTTCTTCCTTCAAATAATCCTCTACCAGCTTCCGGGGTTTGGCTCCACACCGCCTTCCTCTGGCCTCAGCTTCCCATCTCATTTTGGCGCAAAGACACTCTTCGTTTCTCCCGTTTCTTTTCTCCGGAGAACAAGAAGTGAATCGTTCTTCACTTCCTGGTTTCATCGCCTCGCTTCCATTTTGCAGAATGAGGTCGTGCTTCGTGCTTCTCTTTGCTTCTCTGCTGACATCATGTGAAGCACAAGGTGAGGGCTTTATTTTATATCTATATTGGGTCAAAGCTTTCATACCGTAGCACTATTTCTCTAATAGACAGTTAGCGCACATCGTGCCACTGTAACTCTGGGAGGAACTTCCTGTTTTAGTCGAGGCAGCTGCTCCAACTTTTGGCCGTTTTTTTTCTTCATAATTTGCCAATATATAAGTGTTGATAGTTGTAATTGGTTCACTAATAATACGCCGATAGGCTACGTGATACAATAACTTACGTAATAAAGAGGAAGCATTAATGAGTCTCGTGTTATTTTGTAAATATCTGGTGATGAAAACAAATGCAAAGAGCATCAGTTTGAGTGTGAGAAACTTAAATCAACCCTTTACAATTTGGAACAAGTACTTATAATTTAATAGGTCATTTTACAACATTTCAATTGTGTGGGCTATAACACACACACATTCAAATACAATCAAACAATGACAAGTCAAACACTAATAGATTTCTAAAAAAAAAGGCGAAAAGCAATTTATTCGCTTCGCTTCTTTGCGACCAGACGCGTCTGTGCATTGACTTTAAATGGAATCTACTCAGGCAGAATAATTCACCCATTAGCCCATATTAGCTTAGCTGAACTTCAAAGGGTAGCCATTTTTATGGCTAAACTTATTACAACCAACAACACTTATAGCCCCTCTTTAAATTTTAGAATAACCAGAACACAGAACACCAGGGATAACTGTATTTGAACTCCTTCACTTGCCTCAGATTTGGAGGTGCTGATCCTCGTCCCAACCGCTTCACACTCGGCTGCGAACCGCTCCAATGAGAGTTGGAGGCCGCAGACCGAGGACGCCATCAGGACCGCATCGTCTGCAAAAAGCAGCCATGAAATCCGCAGCCCCCCGAACTGTAGACTCTCCTATTGATCGGGCGAACCCTCCTTTCCAGCCCCTTGGAGTAGACTTTACCAGGAGGCTGAGTAGTGTGAGACCCCTGTAATTTGCACACTCTCTGGTCCCCCTTTTTGAAGAGAGGTACCACCACCCCGGTCTGCCACTCTTTTGGCACTGTCCCAGATTTCCACGCCATGTTGAAGAGGCTTGTCCTTCAAAACAACCCTTCAACCCCCATTGCTCCCAGCCAGTTATTATAATTATTTAATATTTCCATATTTTGATCAGCAGACAGACCGTAAACACACATTCAGCTTCTGTGGTCGAGGGATAACGTTTCAGCTTTCATTTAAAAATGTTCCATATTTTCTCCTTTTTATTCTAATGAATATTGTAACGTTCCGTTAGAAGACGTGTGTGACACAGAGGAAACATTGAAGGTGCTTTTAGACACTTTGTAACCACTTGTTGAAACGGGCTGAACGCATCTTTCCCTCCAAGACAAATGTTGACCTTTACTCCTCTCAGAGTTGAACTCCTTCAGTGTTCAGTCTGTGGACGTCTTATTTTCTAAATGCATCCATGTTCAGTGTAGCTGATGCTGGGGGACATTAGTGTGCTGAGAGGGAGGGAAAGAGGACAAAGGGACACAAAGACCCTGTTTTTCACAATGGAAATACTTTGTCACGTCAAGAAGAAGAACTTTGGGCACCAACTTGGTCTCAGTGGGTTTAGTTTGTGCTGTTAAGCTTCTCTGTGTCCTCAGGAAGAGACGACGTGAGACATTTTAAGAGACCTCTGTCACTTCATGTTAAGCAGTGATGAGCTGAAGGTGAACCGCTGGTTCAATGTGTGAGAAATAAAGTAAAGGGATGGAGTAACATTCAGCAATGAATGATTCATCATATGTTGTGTGTGATGTTTATTGTATCATGTGTCTACTGTTTTTACAGGAACCATTGAGCCTATTGGGTTTGTGCTGAAGGGACGTGATCTGCTCCTGAAGCTTCATGCTGATCCTCCTGAGGGGGTTTTATTTGTTGACTGGAAAATCAATAAAACAGTCACTTTAGTAAGATTTGATCCTAGTGGAAAAGCAAATGTCCTTCATAGTTTCACTGGAGGGTTTGAGTTTCCTGAGAATAAATTCTCTGTGATATTGAAGAATCTCCAAGAGGTCGACAGTGGAGTTTATTCTGCTGTAGCAGTAACATCTACAGGAGACAAACTAGTAGCTGAATACAAGGTCACAGTTCAAGGTGAGTCTGTAAACATTTCACTGGTAGTTTCTGCCGCCATGTTTCATAAACTCTTCAAAGAAACCTCCCCCCCCCTCAGGACCAGTGTCTCCAGTTGAACTGACCGTGGACCGAGTGGACTCCAGGAGCTCAGAGTCATGTGACTTCCATGTGACCTGCAGGACTCACAACTCTCACATCAGCAGCACTTTCAAGTGTTTTAAAGGGGTCTGCAGTCAGGAGGGAGGAGAGCGACCAGAGCTCGCGACCTCTGAAGCTTCTCTCCAGGTCTACCTGCTGAACAGCGTGATCATCTGTGACCATAGCAACAAGGTTCACTGGACCCAGGACTTCTTTCCTGCTGAACATCTTTGTCCCTCAAAACGTGGTAAGACTGAAAGAGGAGACAACTTCCTGATAATAATGAACCCTCTGCCCCCCTCCCCCTTAAAATCACCTGATAGTGTCAACCATTAATAGCTATAAAAGTCAGTGGAACTAAATTCTGTTCTAATTGAATAAAATGATTTCTTACTATAGATCACGTTACAAAGATGTTTCCACAATCCAAACTGCAGTCCGTCAGAAGCACATCAGGCTGTGAACATGTGACACATTCTCAGCTGTGCTGCTTCATTTAAACCAGGAAGACTCTTCTGATCTGGTTCTGGTTTTGTTTTACAGATCCTTCCCTTCACCCTGGCTGGATGGCTGCTGTTTGCATTCTCACTGTCATCATTGTCGTCATGATTGTGGTTCTAATCGTCTGGCTTTATCGTCAAATGAAAATAATCAGTAAGTCCAAGTAAACATTCCAACAAATAATCCCAACATGTGTAAAATCCTCTTTGTTTCCTCTACATAGAAACTCAATGTTTCCAAGTCCTCCAGAACTATGGACCCACCTGTTTGGTTAAATAGTCCAATATCACAAGTCCCAGTTTGCCTCAGAGCGCTGTACAATCTGTACAACACAGGACCCCTTTTACTGCATCACATGAGCAAATAATATACATGTGATTTATTACCAAAAGGTGCTTTTTATCACACTGGGATTGTCATGATTTGCTGTTTTGATTCAAGCTCCAAGAGTCACAAACATCCATCACATCAACATGTGCTTCTGTTTGAGGGTGGAGTAAATTAGACACCACCCAAAAGATGGACCCACTTTATCTGCAGCTCAAGTAAAGTAAATGTACAACAGTTCAAGTCTTTAAAGGACTGTTTTTTCTTCTTCTATCACTGACCTGCAGGTTCAAAAAAGAACTTGACAGAATATATTTCCAAACTTACAGGTAAGCGCTGTTTTTTTTTTTCAACAAATTAAGAAATGTTTTTAGAATCCAAACCTTGTCCCAAGGTTGTTTCCAGGTGTCTTGGTGCTGCTACGTGCACACACCTGCTACGTGCACACACCTGCTGCTTGTGCTCAGATCCTCTGGGAGGAACCTGATGATCCATCGATCCAAACCTGGTCTCTTGTGGCCATTAGTCCTCTTCAGCTTTGTTTCTTCTGTTGTTCACGTGTTGTTTGTTTGTGTCTCAGTCCGTCATCCAGATTTTAACACTTTGCTCAACAGCAACGTGTCAAAACCTGCAACTAACAATTATTTTGATGATTGATTAACCGGTCAAATCTTTGCTCTACGATTAATCATAAAAAAACGGCATTTAAAAGATTTAAATTTTATTCTTTTATTCTAAAACAGAACTGCAAATTCACATTGCAAAAATACTTTAGAAAGAACATGTTGCTCCTTGAACATAATAATTTATTAAAAATAAATAAAAATACAAATCATCAAATTTAACAGGATATTTTTTAATGTTAGAACTTTTTCTCTACACACTCACAGACGCACAGCACACTCTTACACACAGACACACACCCCATGTTCACTTGAAGCTCATTAAATTATTACCATCCTTGTAGTGAATGTTAAATAAATGTTTTCATCACACCTAAATACAGCAAAGTGCTATGAGATGAATTTAAAATGGCATTTGTAAATAAATGCATTAGAAGCTTCTTAGTTTAATGGATCACCGTGTGTCTCTTTACAGGCAACACATCAACTACCGTAAAACCCACAGTAGATGTGCACTAGACTACCGTAAAACCCAGAGTAGATGTGCACTAGACTACCGTAAAACCCAGAGTAGATGTGCACTAGACTACCGTAAAACCCAGAGTAGATGTGCACTAGACTACCGTAAAACCCACAGTAGATGTGCACTAGACTACCGTAAAACCCAGAGTAGATGTGCACTAGACTACCGTAAAACCCACAGTAGATGTGCACTAGACTACCGTAAAACCCAGAGTAGATGTGCACTAGACTACCGTAAAACCCACAGTAGATGTGCACTAGACTACCGTGAAACCCACAGTAGATGTGCACTAGACTACCGTAAAACCACAGTAGATGTGCACTAGACTACCGTAAATGACAGCATTAAAAAGTACAACACGTAGAAATAGATTTCTTAACAATAACCGAAAAGAGACAAAGCACAAAATATGTACAAGACAACAGATTGAAAAATGAATGGTCCAAAAAAGGCGAGTAAATAAAAATCGTTTCTTTTAATGAGGTCACTACGTAGTCACATGACATCTCCTCTGTGGTCACGTGATCCTCCCTTTGCTTCCACGTGGTGGCTCACACCAGTTTGCCACTTTCCTCCTGAGCCGATGGTTTTCTACTTGTGTTAAAAACCTCCTTTTACACAGAGAACAAGTCCAGAGACACAGAACAAGTATCATTTGCAGTGTGAAAGTGGAACGTACTCTACATGATGTTAAAGTTCTAGCTGCTTTATTTATGGCTGATGCTGCAGTGTGATGTGCTTTCTACCCCGAGAGATTCCTCTGAACTCTTTGTGAAAAGAGACCAAAATGGGTTTTGTAGCAGTTTATTGTATTTTAGAGTGAGACTCATTAGTTTTAAGACAAAGAGACAGAAGTATTTAAATCAGTGACTGTTAATCATCAGGAGATGACTCCTCACGAGGAAAATACCACCTTTAAAAAGAAGTAGCAAGTAACCTTTTCTCATGTATGTGATTCATCCTGCAGGAAGAACTTTAACTCCTGAACAAGACGAGCATCTCCTCCAGCTTTGTGAAACCTGACCCTGGATCGATTCAGCCAGAAAGCGGCTTTGGGCGAGAAGATTCTCTTTAACAATCAAATCCCAGAATTCTGCTGGTAGTTTGCAGCCTTATTGAAGCTTTTTATGTTTTGGTTCATGTTACCTGCTTTAATGCTGAAAGATTCTCTTCTACACAAGTGTGATGTTGGAGTGAGATTAACAAACAAATGACTGAGTGTTAAGCTTCACACAGTTTTTTAAAAGTTTTTTTTAAGCATCACAATTGGAGATAATAATATTTTACATTTAAGGTTAATGTTTAAAAAGTAATATGTTTCAACTGTGCTGAATGTTTGAAACCGTTTGTTTTTTGTAAATATTTTTCCATGTTGTATTTAGTCATTATACATTATGTCGCTTTAACAAGTTTCCACCCAAAAAAAACCTGCTAAAAGAATGATGTACAAGTAAATACTGTACATGCAAGCAGACAAATATGCAATGTGTATTTTTTCCATTCTAAATAGGATCATATGTAGTATTATATGGTGTATTTAAGATTATTTGCTTAAATATAATCTATATTATACATGCAAGAAAACATCCACCAAAAGCATTTATATTGTCTTGTGTGATATTTTGTGTATAAATCAATGCTTTATCATCATTTGTTTTAAAGGTGAACTATGAAGGTTTTCTTGCCAAAATGCATCTTTGAGTCCACGTTCCTTCACCAGGAAATATCATGTGAATAGTAGATTACTTGACCTGATCATCAAAGTTCAACTAATAGAAATAATCATCAACGTATGAAAGAATGTATTTCCATTGCATAGAAATGTGTGGTCAGAAGAATATGGAAGATTCGGCGGCAACACCGGACCAGAGCATGGGTTGATGTGACGAAGACCTCTTGATATGAATCAAACCCAATTTATTGTCATTAAATGACTACACATGAACACCCTCCCACAATGTAACATTAAACCTGGAGGAAGGACTCCTTTTGGCTCCGGAGGTGTTAACCTTTTAGAAAAATGCTTTTGCTTTTTAACTTTTTGATCCAAGACGTCCTCTGTTTGTCCGGAGATTCTTCATTTTGAACATAACACAGCGCACTTTTCTTGCCAAATTGCATTTGAGTTGAACCCTCCCACGTGACACCACTCGACCAATCAAGTCTTTGCTTTCCCGGCAAGACGATGATATCGTCTCAATGCTGCGGACAGACGAGAAAGGTGGCAAATTACAAATAAAGAGATGGTAGGAAGAAAAAAGAAAGATGGCTCCTCCAGGTGAGGACAACAGCCTTGATGCCTTCAGGAACAGGTTTAAAGTCCCGGCAGGAAAAACTAGATTTATATTCTCCCACAAAAAAGTAGGAGCAGCACGTGAAGCTGGGGAAACACGTCTCTGCCTCTCGGTCCATCAGCACCGGTTCCCCCCAAGGCCGCGTTCTTTCCCCTTTGCTCTTCTCCCTGTACACCAACAACTGCACCTCCAGTCACCAGACCGTCAAGCTCCTGAAGTTTGCTGATGACACCACCCTCATTGGACTGATCTCTGGTCGGGACAAGTCCGCCTACAGGTGGGAGTCTGACCACCTGGTGACGTGGTGCAGCCAGAACAACCTGGAGCTTAACGCCCTGAAGACAGTGGAGATGGTCGTGGACTTCAGGAAGAACGCAGCCCCACCTTCCCCCCTCACCTTGTGTGACTCCCCCGTCACCACTGTGGACTCCTTCCGTTTCCTGGGCTCCATCATCACCCAGGACCTCAAGTGGGAGCTGAACATCAGCTCCATCACAAAAAAGGCTCAGCAGAGGATGTTCTTCCTGAGGCAGCTGAAGAAATTCAACCTGCCAAAGACGATGATGGTGCACTTCTACACCATCAGCCATCATGTAGTCCTTAATAATGCGTTTAACTGACAGCACTAGTTCTAGAATCATTTTACACTACAGCTTTTTATTCCACCTTGTTATAACATGAGTGTGCCAAATAAACACACGGTATCTTTTACTACACACGGTATTTATTTACAGTGTTTAATTTGTGATTTGAGAAAAGTGCATACTTGTTTAAGAATCTGCACACGAGATGTGCATCAACTGCACTGCAGCAGGACCTTCATGGCCCTCTGCTGCAGTGACCAGGCTGTGGATCAGCACCGTCAGGGTCCTCATCGTGTTCTGCCTGCAGGATCTGAGATGGACCAAACACATCATGTTGTAGCATATTGTGGTGGTGGGGGGGAGCGGGGGAGTGGTTCAGGGTGCCTGTAGTTAACGAGCGCAGCTGAGAGGCATCCTGACTGATTGTCTCCCCCTCAACAACAGTGAGCAGGACTTGGAGCGAGGGAGGCTGAGGAGCCGACTAGACACCACCCAAAAGATGGACTCACTTTATCTGCAGCTCAAGTAAAGTAAATGTACAACAGTTCAAGTCTTTAAAGGACTGTTTTTCTTCTTCTATCACTGACCTGCAGGTTCAAGACAGAGCGTTGATAATGTGATTTATGAAGCTGCTCAGGTAAGAATTACGTCTTTTTAACATCACCCTCCGGATTTGAAGAAACAGGCAAAATTTAGAAATGTTTTTAGAATCAAAATCTTGTGCCGTAGTTGTTTCCAGGTTTGTTCAAAGAGACAGAAGTATATAAATCAGTGTTAATTGTTGGGAGATGACTCTTCACCATTAAAAAGAAGCAAGAAACCTTTTCTTATGTGGTTTAAATCCTAATGCTGGAAGATTAAACGTGTCATTGGAGAGAGCTTAAAAAACAATGATTAAATGTTACTAAGCATCAGAAGCATCACAAATAGTGATATTAGTAATTACATCTTTTACATTTATGATCAATGTACATGTTGTTGTCCTGGCAGGATGTTTTAATAACTGACGAATGTGTAAAACAATTTTGTTTAAATTATCTTTACTATATTAGTTATCGTTCTTAACTACACCCTCGCACTGTTACATTATTGGACAATAAAGTACAGCCTCTCGTACCTTTATTGCTTTAATAAAATCACAAATTGATTCTTTGGTAATAATTCACAGCAGAGAGGGACACGTGACTTTTTAATCACTGAAACACAAGATAAGTATGAAGCTTTCACAAGTTCTAAGTTTCCACCCAAAACAAAACCTGCTGAACAGAATTAAATATCATAAATGTAAGCAGACAAATATGCATATTTATCACTGTAAATAGAATCGTATGAAGTATTATACAGTGTATTTTTTATTTGCTTACATATAGTTGGTCTTGAAAATACATTCATGATAATATCCACCAAAACATATTTGCATGGTCTTCTGTGTATGAAATATTGTGTTTAATCAATGGATATCAGCATTTGTTTTCACAAGTTTTCTTTTCAGAATTTTTTTTTCTTGCCAAAATGCATCTTTGAGTCCATGTATTAAAGTTCTTTCCTTCACCAGGAAATATCCGCAAAGCTGAATTCATGAATACTTTAAATCCTAATAGTTTGCGTCCATGTTTGCTGCTTTGCGTCGTCTTCCTCTTTTCTTCTCCTGGTGCGTTGCTGCCACCTGCTGTGAGTCAGTGGAACATCATCAAGGGTCTAAAAGGTGACCTTTAGGTGGGAGCTTTCCTCCAGGGCAGCGTGAGGGGTTTGACCTCCATTTCTTTCTTGGTGCTTCTTGAAGTCCACGAGGTGAACAGTGATGACGGCAGACGCCATGATGATCAGACCCACAGAGAACACCACCATCTTCACCAGGAACACGAAGGGAAGCTCTGCACCACAAACACAACACATCTGTATTTGTATTTAAGCCCTGCGTCCCTGAAGAGGAGCTTCAGAGATGCTCAGAACTCAGAAAACACACAATAATTTCTTTAAAACACAGAAAAAATGAAACTACAAACTGTCATCAGGAAGTCGTCTCCTCTTTCAGTCTTACCAGGTTTTAAGGAGCAAAGGTGTTCAGCAGTAATGAAGTCCTGGGTCCAGTGAACCTGGTTGCTATGGTTACAGATAATCACGTTGTTCAGCAGGTAGACCTGGAGAGAAGCCCCAGAGGTCGTGACCTCTGGTCGCTCTCCTCCCTCCTGACTGCAGACCTGGTCGACACATCTCAAAGTGCTGCTGATGTGAGAGTTGTGAGTCCTGCAGGTCACATGGAGGTCACATGACTCTGAGCTGCTGGAGTCCACTCGGTCCACGGTCAGTTCAACTGGAGACACTGGTCCTGAGGGGGGGGGAGGTTTCTGTGAAGAGTTTATGAAACATGGCGGCAGAAACTACCAGTGAAATGTTTACAGACTCACCTTGAACTGTGACCTTGTATTCAGATACTAGTTTGTCTCCTGTAGATGTTCCTGCTACAGCAGAATAAACTCCACTGTCGGCCTCTTGGAGATTCTTCAATATCACAGAGAATTTATTCTCAGGAAACTCAAACCTTCCAGTGAAACTATGAAGGACATTTGCTTTTCCACTAGGATCAAATCTCACTAAAGTGACTGTTTTATTGACTTTCCAGTCAACAAATAAAACCCCCTCAGGAGGATCAGCATGAAGCTTCAGGAGCAGATCACGTCCCTTCAGCACAAACACAGGAGTCTCAATGGTTCCTGTAAAAACAGTAGACACATGATACAATAAACATCACACACAACGTATGATGAATCATTCATTGCTGAATGTTACTCCATCCCTTTACTTTATTTCTCACACATTGAACCAGCGGTTCACCTTCAGCTCATCACTGCTTAACATGAAGTGACAGAGGTCTCTTAAAATGTCTCACGTTGTCTCTTCCTGAGGACACAGAGAAGCTTAACAGCACAAACTAAACCCACTGAGACCAAGTTAGTGCCCAAAGTTCTTCTTCTTGACGTGACAAAGTATTTCCATTGTGAAAAACAGGGTCTTTGTGTCCCTTTGTCCTCTGTCCCTCCCTCTCAGCACACTAATGTCCCCCAGCATCAGCTACACTGAACATGGATGCATTTAGAAAATAAGACGTCCACAGACTGAACACTGAAGGAGTTCAACTCTGAGAGGAGTAAAGGTCAACGTTTGTCTTGGAGGGAAAGATGCGTTCAGCCCGTTTCAACAAGTGGTTACAAAGTGTCTAAAAGCACCTTCAATGTTTCCTCTGTATCACACACGTCTTCTATTGGAACGCTTACAATATTCATTAGAATAAAATATGGATATTATAAAATAAAAGATAAAACGTTTTCCCTCTACAACGGAAGCTGAACGTCACAACCAGTGTGTGCAGGAAGAGGGAGGACTCAGACTTTCTGGCGAGAATTAGCTTTTTAAATAAAATCAAAAGTCCAAAACCAAAAGAGAAAAATCCAAAAACTATCAAGAAAAAACCCAAAGACACAACAAATCTGCCGACATGTGACATGCAAAGATGAAACAAGGGACAAGAGACTCACAGGGCTTAAAAACACAGGTGAGGTGCAGGTGATTGGACACAGGTGGAAACAATCAGACACTAGAGACAATCACAGGGAGGCCAGAAGAAGGCAGGAAGTGAAGCTAATCCCAGGAACACGAGACATGAAACTACAAAATAAAACAAGGCATGAACCCAAACCGTGACACAGAATGTGTGTTTACGGTCTGTGTGTGGATCCAGATCTTCACTTAAATATGGAGAATTAGTAAATATGTATATATATAAATATATATTAAACTCATGCCGTTTACTGAGACAACTTCCTGCCTCTGAGAACTCAACACAAGAAGGAACAACACCAATCCTGATTAACCACAATTAAACACAGATTAAATACATTTTTAACCCAAATTCATTTGGAGAAACAGTTCATCAAAATGAAATGTTCATAAAAGCTTTGACCTTGAAAATCAAATCGACAACAAAATGATATATATATATATATATAAAATAAAGTCCTCACCTTGTGTTTCACATGATGTCAGCAGAGAAACAAAGAGAAGCACGACGCACAGCCTCATTCTGCAGAATGGAAGAATGATGATGATTCGAGTGAAGAACGTTGTTACTTCCCTTTGAAGCAACAACCAATCACTTCAAAGATGTTAAAATAAAGCCATATATGTCTCTATGTGGATGACTTGTAACTACCTTCACATCATGACGTGGGCTCATATTTATTAATTAATGGTCTCTTCACTTCAGCTTCCCCTGCTCGTCTGTATGAACTCTTTATGACACCAAACAAAATACTTTATTTTATTATTTTTTTCTGATTGATTAGAGCCTAATTGGAGTTGTCGTAGCACAATTTCTTAGGTGAATTGTGGTTTTGGTTATGGGAAATGTGTGTGTGCTTCTGGGAATGATGAAAAGGTTTTTGGATGTTTGCGCTACAGGAAAACAGGTTTTGTGTTTTTATCAATCGAGAAAAACTGTAATAAAGTGACTGCTGCAAACCTCAGTGACCTCATGGGTTTTTATATCCAGGTTGCAGACGTTTGAGATGAAACTTTTTCTACTTTTGGTGCTATTATGTCGCTGAGACACAGAAACAGAAAATCCACATATATACAGGTTTGTTGGAAGGAAGCGTCTGTTCAGAAGTGTTTTCACTCATAAATTCAATGATATTTAATATAAAAAGTGTTTTAGTCACATCAAAAAGCACATCTTCCTACAACAAGGTCACAAGTTCAACAGCTGACTCTCTGAAGGTGTAAATGTTCAGGTGTTTATTTAAGATATAAAGTGATAAATGTCAATAACAGACCAAACCATCAATAGATTAGATTCAGTCGAGGCTTCAACACAATAAATTCAATCTGAAGTTTGTTGTTCTACTTTAACAGAAAGTGCTTCACTAACTTTTTACAGTGCGTTGTCATTTTGTCTTTGTGTCTTTAACTCGGGGTCTTCTGTTCTTGTACAACAGGAAATATAAAAAACACTTCATGCAGAAACATCATCACGCCTCCTTTCAGGTGTCTTATTCGCACCAATAGTTTTTCAACCATGTTCATACACATTCATGAATACTAAAGCAACATCTATTATTCTCTAATCTATTATACATTAAGACTTTATTTCCTATATCACTCCAACCTAAATGAATACATATTAACATTAGATCATCTAGACTCTACACTATGTGAAAGAACGAGGCAGTTGCTTTAATCATAATATATATGCTGTAACATGAAGGATTCCTCTGCTTCTGTACGGGACATTTACACGCATGTCCTTCAACTGGCTTCATTTTTAGGATGACATAGCAGGTGTTTATAGAACATTTATGCATTTCTACATGCTCCATGATGATCCTGAAGGTTCTAAATGAAACCTGGAGGCTCCACATGGCTCCACATGCTGCTATCGGTGCAGCGTTAAATCTACAAACTGTGGACACAGCGAGTGGACGAGAGCCAGAGGACACCAGGACACAAAGGACCTCACGTGCACCACTTTAAAGGCACTGTTCATGTTGATGGGAGGATGTTGTAGAGGATGCTTTTCATCTTTGGTCCCTGGAACAAAACCTTTATTTGAGAGAATAAAAAGGATCAAACATTATTGTGTCAATGATTTGTGTTCATACACTACATGAATATAAAGTGTTGTTTGTACTGTGAGTGTTAGTTGATGTTTAAGTTTAACACCTAACACACCTTTGTAGTTCAGTGCACTCACAGAGACGCCTACTTCCTCTTTTTTTAAATGTTGCACTGAAAATAGAGAATGTGTCAAAGAAAGAAGAAGCTGCAAATCATCCTGCTTATTAAATGGTTCTGATGAGAAGAGTCTGATGGCAGAAAAATGTTTGAACAAAAATAAATGATTAATCTATAATATAAAGATAAAAACACGTAATTGAAATGAATGAAAGAACTGAATAATGAGCAATGAGTAAATGTTTATGCACACATTTAAATAAAAATGTTTGTGTGATCCAAGTTTCATCCTCTTTCACAATTTGAAGATGGATCACCTGACTCATGGTCTAAAAATCCCTGGATGATCAGTGGAATTTTTTTCTCAGTTTAAATGCTTCTTAAAACACTTCACAATAATGAATAGATGCAGTAAAGCATCTGATGAGGCCACAAACGAACGCTTCACACTGGAAACATCAGTTGATGTGTGAAGGTGGTTCACACATATTTTAAACATAGATTACTTTTCTAAATTGTGTTTGTTCTACAAACCTCAAGGTTAGTCTTAATTATTTGCAATGCTTTGTAGTTGGAAGCAACATTTAAAAAGTTAAATGTTAAATGAATAATAATGTTGTTGCAGTCTGTTCAGAGAAGTTAACGAGGACGAAGTGAGGAGGAAGTGACTCTGACACAGAGACACACAACCATCACCCTCACATTCACACACACACCAATTAACCCCCAGAGAAGCATCACAATGTAAAGTATAGTCAATTATTATTGTTAAAACAAACAAAAAAAAACTGTATTTTTCAAAAAGACATTATAGCATTTTATGTCAGGTCTTTTATTCAAATATGCCAAAAAAGTCACAAGAAGTATTATATACATATTTATTCTATATTACATATACAGTATTCTGGCCCTTTGGTTTTCTCAGACAGGGAGAACAGACTTGATGATGTTCTTTCGAAACTAAGTGTTACGCCCCAGCCTAGGGGTGCCTAGGACCCAACATAAACAGGCCCCATCTTCCCCGTCCCCCAAGTAGCCACAAACCCAACTCTGTTGACGTGTAAGGTTATTTATTTCTAGAAACAAAAATAGATTGTGTACTCACGCCAAGGGTGTAAATAACAAATATATCAGTAATCTTACCTAGAAAAGAAAAATAGCTGACATGCCAACCAAAAAAAGGAAAAGAAAGACAGGAGAATCTTACCTCCCTAACTATCACAAAACAGGAGAAAAACAACCTCAGTGGGAACATATATGAACAATTTCGCACACAACCCCTCAGGGTGGCCAGTTGGGACACGAGGAGGACGAGAACGGCGTGCTGCTGCTGCCTTCCCCTCTCTCGCAAAGTACGCCATCTTGGCTCATTTTATCTCCCAGGAGTCCCGCTGCAGCCAACCAGGGCCCGGCGAGGATCTTCGGCCAATCAGCACATGGCGGTGGCACAGCCCGATCTACATAGGGAAAAACACAAACCAAGGAAAGAAACCCAAAAAGGAAATACACAGGGCACCCGGCCGTACACAAATGACCAGGGTCATAACACTAAGTTATCACATTGTATGTCATAGTTTCTATATTAAAGTATGCCAAAAAAGTCATCACAAGTATTATATACAGTGTAATGCATATTTTGACATACCATGAATATATAAAAAATCTATAGTATGGTATGATGTAATAAATCCTGAAATGTCATACTGTTGTCAGGTCGAAGGGATTCATCTTGATTTCTTCCACAAATATTAAACATTTAGCTTTGTGATTATATTTGCAATTTGAGGAAACTGGACAGGCGTCTGAATCCATGTAAAGTGGGATCAAAGGAACTGCATCATGTGAATAATATAATATTCATGTGAATAGTTTACTTGACGGCTCGGCCATTCTGTCAAATCAGCACTTTGTTGCTTTTGTTGATCTCGGGTGAAACACCGGGTGAATTGGAACATGCAGTTCCTACATTAGAACACAGAGTGGAACATTATCATGAAATGCATACGAGTAAGTGGCTGCTAATGAGAACACGTGTGGATGGAAGCAGACAGTTGTTGAAATGTGTCACAGCTGTTAACAACGTGGCCTCTGATGCTTTGGTGCCTGTTACCAACAAATGTAACTGTGATCTCCCAGATACCATCACTTTGGTCTGCGTACCTGAGGACCTGTCGGGGCGTTGCCAGAGAGACGAGGGGAAGGATTCTTTAGCTTTGTGTCAGTTTCCTACAGGCTGCATCCTTGTAGCCTTCAGCAGCCTTCATGGTGGACCTGTGCTGGTCCTTCAATTATTTGAATAACAGTATCAATATTAGGGAATATGTTTCTATATTGTCAACTTTTACTCATGTCTAATCAGCTAAAGCTATCTAGATATAGCTCTATTTATTTATCCAGGTGGATGAGTTACAGTTGGAAGGAGGTAAGGGAGAAGAAGGATGTCCACAGACTGACATCGTGAGACACCAAGCAGGTAATGATGAAGACATGGGAGACAGAAAAGGTTTAGGACGAGTTAGTGTAGAGACACCAGCAGTGGGACAAAGGTCTCACGAGTGTGTGTGTAGACACTAGGAGACAAAACGGGGGGGGGGGGGGGGGACATCAAGATGAGGTCAACCGACCAGAATGAGCCAGTCTGGCATCAACACACCAGATAGAGGGAGAAGAACGTGGGAGAACATCAGGACAATAAGTTACTCAGTCAGACTGAGGGAGACGAACTAGCATCAACATTCCAGATGGGGCTGTGAAGGAGGAGGAGGAGAAGAGTGGGACAACAACAACAGGAGCAGAGTTACAGGTAGGATTGAAGAGGAGGCTTCACTCAATCCAACGGACAGTGTAAGAGACATATTTGCTTTAATAAGATGTGTTTGTGTCAAAGCTCCTTTAAGCTACGTAGCTGATGACGTCATGATGTTCTCCAGTCGAGGTTTATCAATCTGAGGAGCAATACAACTTTGACCAACTAAGTTTTGTTAAGTAAATCTTTTTAAAAAGCTCACGGCCCAAACAGACTGTTACAGTAGTGGTGACAACGATCAACAAGGACGGAAAAGAATGCAGCTACAGACAGAAATGTTTAAACTAATGTTTGTAAGTGTCTTTCCAGAAAGACGGCGGTTAATTCATGTGTTGTTGCTCCAGTTGAAGAATCCAAATCTCCAGTGTGTTCTATGTGTGTGTGTTACTGATCTGTGTGGATGAGTGATGAGGACCAGTGGAGACCCACCTCACTGCTCCTCATCACCAGTCAATAGATAAAGTCAACAAGTCAAAGAATTATATGAAAATACCTACAACTGTGAATAAATGAATGTATGTACAAGTATGTGTGTGTGTGTGTCTGAACGGAAGAGATAAAGAGATCTTTGACAAAAGGCCTTCATCTCTCCCTCTCTCTCATCCTCACTCACACTTTTTCCTTTTCATCCTCCATCAGATTGTTTAAAGAAAATGAAAACGTAACTTTCTGAATCCCGGTCACATGATGTGTAAACATTACCTTAATGAAAAAGTCTCAACTCTTCATCTACTTTTCTCCTGCAGTTGAAAGAAATGGAGGTCAAACCCCTCACGCTGCCCTGGAGGAAAGCTTCCACCTAAAGGTCACCTTTTAGACCCTTGATGATGTTCCACTGACTCACAGCAGGTGGCAGCAACACACCAGGAGAAGAAAAGAGGAAGACGACGCAAAGCAGCAAACATGGACGCAAACTATTAGGATTTAAAGTATTTATCAATTCAGCTTTGCAGATATTTCCTGGTGAAGGAAAGAACTTTAATACATGGACTCAAAGATGCATTTTGGCAAGAAAAATGCTTCATGTAAACATTGTTTCTCTATAAGAAAACTTCATTATTCAACTTTAAAACAAATGCTAATAATCAATGGATTACACACAATATAGTATACACACAAGACCATGTAAATATGTTTTGGTGGATGTAAATAAATCGATACCCTTTGGTTTGCATTGAATCCTACTCGGAGGTTTACTGAAACTGGTACAATAAAAAATCCATCAGCCTCCTTCGTTTTTTATCTAATAAAACATTCCTCAATTTGTGGAAATAAAGTAGTAACATTTACCTGATCTTCATCAAATTTACTATTTACGTGCTGTGATGAAGCTATTGTTGTGGAAGAAGAAAAAACAGCCCTTTAAAGACTTGAACTGTTGTACATTTAATTTACTTGAGCTGCAGATAAAGTGAGTCCATCTTTTGGGTGGTGTCTAATTTACTCCACCCTCAAACAGAAGCACATTTCACACTGGATCCCTGCAGCCAGCTGGCTGCAGGGATCCAGTGTGAAATGTAACAAGTAACAAGTAGAAAACCATCGGCTCAGGAAGCTGTTGGGTTCTGAAGGCCCCTCGAGGGAGATCACACTACGATGAGTCAAAAGAGTCACCTGGCTAGAACTTTAAAAATCAAAAAGTATTTAATAACTAAACAAAGTGATAAGGAACACAATTTACAAAGTGAAATACAATGTGAATAGTAATATATTTCGCAAAATAGAGAAGTCCCCTGGTCCAAGTCTCATACGACCATCGATATTGGTGCACAGGAGGATTCTGCCAGAATCTTCTCCAGCTCAGCTTTTTAAATCCCCCTGAGGTGGAGGGGGGGCGTCTTTTGGATGTATTTGAATGTCATCGGCTCCTTCTTCAACGTATCTCCTCCTCTCAGCCTTTTCACGTCCAGGCGTGAACTCCTGCAGTAACCAGAAACCTCTCTGTCTTATCTCTCCCTCACATTCCAATGCATTCTATGTAGAAACATCTGGCTTCATGCCTCAATGAGTGAATATAACACAGCATACATAGTTTGTCTTCATCTTATAACTAGTACACTTCGATTACAACACAACATATAAGATCACAGTTCTTAATGGTTTAACACAGGTTATGTGGTGCAATACTTTGCATCCAGTTGCTCATCTAATACCTGACAGGAGGAAAAACTCCCAAAAAACCCTCTTTTGGGGAAAGATGTGTTGAGGATTAAATATAATCGTGCAAGCTCACGCTAGACGGCAATTACACTTGAACAATAATTTAATAATAATAATGAGTGGAGGCCGTGTATGACCCGGAGCACACCAACATGTTGATAAAAAGGCTGCACGCACTCTCAGGGTCACGTCCATACGTGGGACTGGGTGACCATGGCTCACACGCAAAACAGCCTTAAAATGGAGTGAACCTGTTGCTAAAGAACTACACGCACTCCCAGGGTCAAATGTAGATAAAACAGAATATTGAGACTAACATGTCTCACACACAAACTGTCTCAAGTATGCAGTGAACTCATGAACAACAGGAGACGTGATGATCCGAGAGCCTGAAGGGATGGACGCCCCTGTGCTCCAATGGGGCTCTCCGAAGGTCATAAACAAGGAGCCGCCTCCATCATAGTGAACCAATCAAGAATGCTTTTAAAGACTATACACTCACCGGCCACTTTATTAGGTACACCTGTCCAACTGCTCGTTAACACTTAATTTCTAAGCAGCCAATCACATGGCGGCAACTCATTGCATTTAGGCATGTAGACATTGTCAAGACAATCTCCTGCAGTTCAAACCGAGCATCAGTATGGGGAAGAAAGGTGATTTGAGTGACTTTGAACGTGGCATGATTGTTGGTGCCAGAAGGGCTGGTCTGAGTATTTCAGAAACTGCTAATCTACTGGGATTTTCACGCACAACCATCTCTAGGGTTTACAGAGAATGGTCCGAAAAAGAAAAAACATCCAGTGAGCGGCAGTTCTGTGGGCGGAAATGCCTTGTTGATGCCAGTGGTCAGAGGAGAATGGCCAGACTGGTTCGAGCTGATAGAAGGGCAACAGTGACTCAAATAACCACCCGTTACAACCAAGGTGGGCATAAGAGCATCTCTGAACGCACAGTACGTCGAACTTTGAGGCAGATGGGCTACAGCAGCAGAAGACCACACCGGGTGCCACTCCTTTCAGCTAAGAACAGGAAACTGAGGCTACAATTTGCACAAGCTCATCGAAATTGGACAATAGAAGATTGGAAAAACGTTGCCTGGTCTGATGAGTCTCGATTTCTGCTGCGACATTCGGATGGTAGGGTCAGAATTTGGCGTCTACAACATGAAAGCATGGATCCATCCTGCCTTGTATCAACGGTTCAGGCTGGTGGTGGTGGTGTCATGGTGTGGGGGATATTTTCTTGGCACTCTTTGGGCCCCTTAGTACCAATTGAGCATCGTTGCAACGCCACAGCCTACCTGAGTATTGTTGCTGACCATGTCCATCCCTTTATGACCACAATGTACCCAACTTCTGATGGCTACTTTCAGCAGGATAATGCGCCATGTCATAAAGCTGGAATCATCTCAGACAGGTTTCTTGAACATGACAATGAGTTCGCTGTACTCAAATGGCCTCCACAATCACCAGATCTCAATCCAATAGAGCATCTTTGGGATGTGGTGGAACGGGAGATTCGCATCATGGATGTGCAGCCGACAAATCTGCGGCAACTGTGTGATGCCATCATGTCAATATGGACCAAACTCCCTGAGGAATGCTTCCAGCATCTTGTTGAATCTATGCCACAAAGAATTGAGGCAGTTCTGAAGGCAAAAGGGGGTCCAACCCGTTACTAGCATGGGGTACCTAATAAAGTGGCCGGTGAGTGTATATTCCGAGCGCACTTTGTATTAAGCGCCCTTTCATTGCTGTTGCTAGACAGATTGAAACAGGTCCGTATGACTGCAGGACTGAATACTCCTGTCACAAATAAACATTGTCATAGTGCTTTGATTAAAGTCTCAAGTCTGGTCCTTGCTTTGCGTTCACGATAAGCACGAAGCACGGATTCAAGAGTTTGAATCCGGAGTAAAAAAAGAAAACAAAAGAAAAGTGTGAAAGACACTGTTGAATATTGTTTTGTCCCCGTGGATCCTGGTCAACTTGAGGACGTTTCTCTGGCGGTGGTTCACCCGGTGAGACGGCAGGTGATGGAGGTCGGGTCGCCACCCGGCCCTTAAAATACGGAATCGTCCCGTATTTGAGCCTGAAACAGCGCCTCCCGCTTTGATCCAATACCGTATTTTCCCAGTTGTCTTCAATGCAGCGTCCCTGCAAATAATCCCACCCGAATTCTGTGAAGACTCGTCCTACTCTGCCCCTGATTGGGTCATTCTCGCTGCCGTCGTTGGTTTGATTGGCCGTGGACCTGAAACAAACCAATCACAGTCGGAGGAGGGCGGGTCTCTTGGTCGGAGGCAGCTCCCTGAAGTTTTGCAAAAGTAACGACGAGTGAATCACTAGGCAGTGTTGCCAATTTAGCGACTTTGTCGCTATATTCAGCGACTTTTCAGACCCCTCCAGCGACAATTTACAGATCTACCGACTTTTCCTGACGTTATTGGCGACTTTTGGTGACGTGAAAAGAACGCATCGTTCCAACGCTTCTCCTCAACGAGCAGCAGGTAGTGTCGTGAACCTCCCCCCCGTCCCAAAGCACTGACAAGCGGCCGAGTGCTCGCGCAGCGACGCCTTCCAGCTGCAGTCCGTGCAGGAGACGTTCACCGCTCCACGTCGAGACTGCAAATGAACCGCGCATGCGCGAATGTAAACGGAATATGTTCTTATCTGACCAAATCTAATCTAACCAGTAACCAAAAAATTAAAAACGACGTTACTATACCGCCTTTACTCACCAAGCACAGCCTTTGCTAAAATTGGTGATATTAACAAGCGCATGAAAACTTTAAAACACACTCAAAAGGCAAAGCCGAACAACAGTTCCACGCAAAACACGCTGCCATTTATGGTTAAAAATGTGACTGCAAACAAGGCTGAGGCTATACTGGCGTTGGTCATCGCTGAGCACGGTTCCATGCTACCACTATTCATCTCATATACAGCGTAAAAGGGTATGCAAATTAGGCGATGGCGTCATCTGGCGACTTTTAGGACGGCCAATAGCTACTTTTCTTACTGAGGAGTTGGCAACACTGGCCCCGCAACGTCATTTGTTTTTCTGTACAACCTTAGATGGAGGTCCAGTTAAAGTGATCACGGTGCTGCTGGAATGGATCCGCTCGGATGTCACGTGTCAACACGAATAGAACTAAAGGACCGAGAGCTGGGGGGGGGGGGGGGGGACTAAAGGGTGGGGACGCTTTCCAGGGAAGTTGCTCGAGGCGGTCGATTTGTTGCTGAATGACGTTGTGACGTCGTTGCGTGATGACGTCATCAAGAAGAATACACATTACGTTACTTAACTTAATTGACTGTCCGTCTCCGTAAAGTATGATTTGACATTTGTTAGTTCAGATTTATTTGTTCATTATCACATATTTGTATTTGTAGAAGTATTACAAACAACACATTTCTTAATAAGAACAAAACATTATTCAACTGAATTATTGCACAATAATGAATATGATTGATGATTTTTTTCGTAATAATTAGTAGCCCTAAACATTCTGAACAGTTTTATGCAGCGTATTGGTGGTTAGTCTAAAGTTAGTATTCAAACCAAAGCTGCAACAAGCCATAGTTTTCTGCTGTATGTTGTTTGTAGCCACTTGTTTTTCATTTTCTCCTCCTTTTCTCTCTTCATGTCCTCCTCTCCTTTTACTCTTTTCTCATTCTGTTTCCTCTTCTCCTTACTCCTTTCACATGTTCTCTTTTCTCTACTCTCATGTTCTCTCCTTCCTGCTGCCAGTTCTTCTAAAATCACAGCGACTTTTTTCATCCTCTCCTCCTCCAGAATTCACCCTTTCACCATCTCCTCAAATGAACCCTTTCCAGACTTCTCAGACCTCCCCCCCCTCTCTGCAACCATCTTACTCATCTTTGTCTCATTTCTCCTCCTCACCACTGACCTCCTCAGTCCTTCTCTCCTCTGGATGACAGGGGGAGAAAATGAGGACAAAGTGAGAAATAACCGACATCTTGGGACAAAAAGACCAGGACAGAAGACAGTGTCTCATCTTTAGTGCGTAACAGTGATCATCATCTCCTCTTTCCTTCTGCTCTCATTGAGGAATAATGTCTGGAATAACCTTCACCCCCCCCCCCCCCCCCTCTTCATCCACCCATCACTTCCATTTGGTCCCCTTGTTTGAAGCAGTCGTCCTGTGGATTCTGGCTCCTCTCATGTTTGGCACAGAGATGTATTCTCATATTAGTGGAGGATGACGTCATGCGTCTCAAGACGTTTGTCCTTCGCTCACCCTCTGTCCCTCCACAGATGACGTCACGGGTTTTGAGTCTTCGAGGTAGAGAAGTTGTAAAGGTTTTTATTGATGATGTCGCCATCTTGTGGCTGTAGAGCGTATTGATCAATAAGAAGAGAAGGACCGGAGTAAATAGGACGGAGCGATGGTTCATAACGGGACTCCTGATGGATGTCCGTGGCTGTAGCTGTAGTCACGTGGTCTGTCGGGTCAGAGACGCAACGATGGAGCCACACAGTTCAGGTACTCGATTACAAACCAGGGGTCCACAGAGATGTTTGGAGCTCGTTGGAGACGAGTCATCGATTGCTTCAGATCAATGATGAAGAACTTTTAACTTGTGTCACAATATTTAACATTTAAAACATTCAAAAAGGTCATTGTTCCCCAAGGTCTATAAAAATAATCATGATTACAAGGAAAATAAAATGTTTGGAGAAAAAAAGTTTATTAAAAATCATATTCAATAATAAAACTGTAATGCAATGGAAATACATTCTTTAATACGTTGATGATTATTTCTATTAGTTGAACTTTGATGATCAGGTCAAGTAATCTACTATTCACATGATATTTCCTGGTGAAGGAACGTAGACTCAAAGATGCATTTTGACAAGAAAACCTTCATAGTTCACCTTTAAAACAAATGATGAAAATCCATTGATTTATAGACAAAATATCACACAAGACAATATAAATGCTTTTGGTGGATGTTTTCTTGAATGTAGAATATAGATTATATGTAAGCAAATAATATAAAATACACCATATAATACTACATATGATCCTATTTAGAATGGAAAAAATACACATTGCATATTTGTCTGCTTGCATGTACAGTATTTACTTGTACATCATTCTTTTAGCAGGTTTTGTTTTGGGTGGAAAGTTGTTAAAGCGTCATAATGTATAATACTAAATACAACATGGAAAAATATTAAAAAAAAAAAAAATCTGTTTCACACATTCAGCACAGTTGAAACATTTTAGTTTTTATACATTGACCTTAAATGTAAAATATTAATATCTCCAATTGTGATGCAAAAAAAAAAAGGTAAAAAACTGAGTGTGAAGCTTATTAACATTCAATCATTGTTTGTTAATCTCACTCCAACATCACACTTGTGTAGAAGAGAATCTTTCAGCATTAAAGCAGGTAACATGAACCAAAACATAAAAAGCTTCAATAAGGCTGCAAACTACCAGCAGACTTCTGGGATTTAATTGTTAAATTCTGACCATCTTCTCCCTCGAAGCCGCTTCCTTGTTGAGTCGATCCAGCAACTGACGTTCAAGTTCTTCCTGCAGGATGAATCACATACATGAGAAAAGGTTACTTGCTGCTTCTTTTAAAAGGTGCTATTTTCCTCGTGAGGAGTCATCTCCTGATGATTATCAGTCACTGATTTAAATACTTCTGTCTCTTTGTCTAAAACTAATGAGTCTGTTTTTCTAAAATACATTAAACTGCTACAAAACCCATGTTGGGCTCTTTTCACAAAGAGTTGAGAGGAATCTCTCGGGGTAGAAAGCACATCACACTGCAGCATGAGCCATAAATAAAGCAGCTAGAACTTTAACATCATGTAGAGTACGTTCCACTTTCACACTGCAAATGATACTTGTTCTGTGTCTCTGGACTTGTTCTCTGTGTAAAAGGAGGTTTTTAACACAAGTAACAAGTAGAAAACCATCGGCTCAGGAGGAAAGTGGCAAACTGGTGTGAGCCACCACGTAGAAGCAAACAAAACAAACAAACAACACGTGCACAACAGAAGAAACAAAGCTGAAGAGGACTAATGGCCACAAGAGACCAGGTTTGGATCGATGGATCATCAGGTTCCTCCCAGAGGATCTGAGCACAAGCAGCAGGTGTGTGCACGTAGCAGGTGTGTGCACGTAGCAGGTGTGTGCACGTAGCAGCACGAAGACACCTGGAAAACCTGGAAACAACCTTGGAACGAGGTTTGGATTCTAAAAACATTTCTTAATTTGTTGAAAAAAAAAAAAAAACAGCGCTTACCTGAGCGGCATTCTGAATACGTCCTATAAAGCTCTTTCTTGGACCTGCAGGTCAGTGATAGAAGAAGAAAAAACCTCCCTTTAAAGACTTGAACTGTTGTACATTTACTTTACTTGAGCTGCAGACAAAGTGAGTCCATCTTTTGGGTGGTGTCTAATTTACTCCACCCTCAAACAGAAGCACATTTCACACTGGATCCCTGCAGCCAGTCGGGGCAACAGGCAAATGTCACCCGGCTGGCTGCAGGGATTAAAATGAATGAGTCCTCTTTACAATAACAGATAACCTTCTAAACAGAATGATGAGTAAATACTGTACATGCAAGCAGACAATGTGTATTTTTGTAATGGGTGAAAACTTAGAACTTGTTAAATCTTCATACTTGTCTTGTGTTTTAATGATTAAAAGGTCCCTCTCTGTACTGTGACTTATTACCAAAGAATCAGTGTGTGTCGTTATTAAAGAGTTAAGATTAAGAGTAAAGACACCTGATGACCTGTTTATAAAAACTGTCAGAGTTGAAAAAGATTTGATTTCTTCCCTTTTTTTCAAGAATAAAAATATATAACAGAAGCTTCCTAAATCCTGCAGCTTAAATCTCACCAATCAGGTGAGGCCTTAAAAGTCTAAAGTGTAAATCGTTGCTCTTTAGGAAATGATCAGATGAAAGGTGACATGAAGAATCAAACCAGGTACCAAAGCTTCCTGCAGGACAACAACTTATTTATGACTTTATCAACGTTGATCTTAAATGTAAAAGATGTCATTACTAAGATCTTGAATTGTGATGCTAAGAAAAAGCTACTTTTGAATGTGTGTGATGCTCAGTAACATTTAATCATTGTTTTTAAGCTCTCTGATAACGTTTGTGTAGAAGAGAATCTTTCAGCATTAAAGCAGGTCACATAAACTAATACATAGAAAGCTTTAATAATACTGAAAACTACCAACAGAATTCTGGGATTTGGGGAAACTTTCCTCTTTAATCATTGAAGGACCTGTCAGGTTTCTTTACCTTAGGGTTGTACTCGCGGGTCCCATGTTCCACTGAGATGTTGGTGCCGATCACGTCCTGCAGGATGAATCACATACACAAGATCTCAGTTGCGTATTTAGCGACATGGACCCTCCTCTTCATCAGATTCAATGTAACATTAAGAGTATCTTCATGACGGTGGGTTTGCCGTGAATGTTTTAGTTTAACTTTATTGATAATGTGTCACAACACAGCGACCTGCACGTCTTAAATAAAGTGACGTGTGGTTTAATGTGAGGCTTTAGAAATGAACACAAAGAGATTCTGGATTTGCTCATGAAGCCTGAAACAGGTTTTAGTAACAGACTGCTGCCAGTTTAGTGTTTCCCATCATTCTAACAAGGGACCCCCCCCCCTCATGAAGTAGTAAACCTGGGGGAGACACTGCAGGGATCAATGGGAACAGCGTCCGACTCGTGTCATTGAGCCGTCACTGGTAACCGGGTTCTGGTTTTCTTTAAGTCACACAGCATGTGGGTCGATACTTGTGTCCCTCTGTTGTTTTAGCGTCTCCTCTCTGAATGACGCCATGTGTCCATCATCCCAACGGCAGGTCACATGATCTGAAGGCACCTCCCATCACATTGTAACATGTTCTGTGAGCGACACATTCAAAGTTTGTCCACATTTCTTCCCCCTTAAATTACTTCCACAGGATTGAGATGCTGCAGGAAATGGACCCCCCCCGTATTGCATTATCTATTAATTTGATTTTCTAATTAATGTTTATTAAACGTGCATATGTTCTTGTACCAAGATATATTATGTCCATGTGGAGGTAAGAGAACGAGTTCTGCTCCCAGTGGCCCTGAGGTCCAACATGAACTGGACCAAAAGTAAACGCTGCAGAGTATTTTCTGTGTGTTTGGTGTTTTTAATGCGTTTGGTTGTTGCTGTACACGTATCATATTATTGTTGTTCCCATTTCATATTGAAAATACATGTTTTTAAAGCAACGCGACCTAAACACAGATCACATGGGCTGAATTCAACAAGTTGAGGCCTGTAAACAAACATTGTACCTTTAAGTTACTGCATGCTTAAGGGTACTTTGTAAAGTATGATACTGTGTAAAGTACCTGGAAGTGTTACTCCAGAGATGGAATAAGTTTCATAGTTTATTTTCACAAAATATATTTTATTAGTGTTTAGTGTTATATTGATATTAATAAATACAAATTAAATCAAATGTGTTGTCCTTGTTAAGGGCTGTTGTCATGACAACTGACTGTGTAACTTGTACTTTTACAGCGAGCAATTTATCCGTTGAGACGTTTATGACCCGACGTTGAAAAGAGGTTGCAAAATCGTTTAATGTTTTTCAACGTCTATTCGTTGCATTATAGACGGAAAAAAAAATGTTCATGCAATGTCTTTTCAACCCAAAAATGGTCACTGGGTCACGTTACACTGGGTATCCAAGTTAGTTAATGCAACTTTTGATATAGGAACAGCAACTCCAAATATTCTACTATAATAAGCAATTATTATGGAGATATAAAGATAATCGAAGCACTTACAGCATTTTCATGAGGGATTTCACTCTTTGTGAGGCTTCGTTCAACAATAACCTTCATGTCTGCGTCATAGACCACAACAACTATCTGTGATGCTATTGGCTGCCTGATTGATGCCCAATCGGGCTAAGAAATTAATTAATTATTGTTATAAATATAAAAGATCATTTTCACAATCATTTTTAATGTTAATATTTGTCGGGGACCCCCCAAAATCTAAAAATAAATTCTTATAGTGTGCACGTAGCAGCTAGTAGCACAAAGCCACCTGGAAACAACCCCAGCACAAGGTTTGGATTCTAAAAACATTTTATTATTTTGTTAAAAAAAATGAAGTAACACTTACCAGAATAACTGAATGAACAAGATCTTCAAATCTTCTTCCTAAATCTGCAGGTCAGTGATAGAAGAAGAAAAAACAGTGCTTTAAAGATTTGAACTGTTGTACATTTACTTTACTTGAGCTGCAGATAAAGTGAGTCCATCTTTTGGGTGGTGTCTAATTTACTCCACCCTCAAACAGAAGCACATGTTGATGTGATGGATGTTTGTGACTCTTGGAGCTTGAATCAAAACAGCAAATCATGACAATCCCAGTGTGATAAAAAGCACCTTTTGGTAATAAATCACATGTATATTATTTGCTCATGTGATGCAGTAAAAGGCGTCCTGTGTTGTACAGATTGTACAGCGCTCTGAGGCAAACTGGGACTTGTGATATTGGACTATTTAACCAAACAGGTGGCTCCATAGTTATGGAGGACTTGGAAACATTGAGTTTCTATGTAGAGGAAACAAAGGATTTTACACATGTTGGGATTATTTGTTGGAATGTTTACTTGGACTTACTGATTATTCTCCTTTGATGATGACGAAGCCAGAAAAATAGGCCCACAAACAAGACAGTGACAGTGAGAATGCAAACAGCAGTCATCCAGCCAGGGTGAAGAGGAGGATCTGTAAAACAAAACAAGAAGATCAGAAGAGTCTTCCTGGTTTAAATGAAGCAGCACAGCTGAGAATGTGTCACATGTTCACAACCTGATGTGCTTCTGACGGACTGCAGTTTGGATTGTGAAAACATCTTTGTAACGTGATCTATAGTAAGAAATCATTTTATTTATTCAATCAAAACAGACATTTGTTCTTCTGACTTTTATAGTTATTAATGGTTGACACAATAAGATGTTTTGGGGGGAGGAGGGGCAGAGGGTTCATTATTATCATGAAGTCGTCTCCTCTTTCAGTCTTACCAGGTTTTGAGGGACAAAGATGTTCAGCAGGAACGAAGTCCTGGGTCCAGTGAACCTGGTTTCTATGGTTACAGATGATGGTGCTCTTCAGCAGGTAGACCTGGAGAGAAGCCCCAGAGGTCGTGACCTCTGACCGCTCTCCTCCCTCCTGACTGCAGACCCCTTTAGGACACTTGAAAGTGCTGCTGATGTGAGAGTTGTGAGTCCTGCAGGTCACATGGAGGTCACATGACTGAGCTGCTGGAGTCCACTCGGTCCACGATCAGTTCAACTGGAGACACTGGTCCTGAGGGGGGGGGGGGGTTTCTGTGAAGAGTTTATGAAACATGGCGGCAGAAACTACCAGTGAAATGTTTACAGACTCACCTTGAACTGTGACCTTGTATTCAGATACTAGTTTGTCTCCTGTAGATGTTACTGCTACAGCAGAATAAACTCCACTGTCGGCCTCTTGGAGATTCTTCAATATCACAGAGAATTTATTCTCAGGAAACTCAAACCTTACAGTGAAACTATGAAGGACATTTGCTTTTCCACTTGGATCAAATCTCATTAAAGTATCTGTTTTATTGAATTTCCAGTCAACAAATAAAACCCCCTCAGGAGAATCAGCATGAAGCTCCAGGAGCAGATCACGTCCCTTCAGCACAAACACAGGAGTCTCAATGGTTCCTGTAAAAACAGTAGACACATGATACAATAAACATCACACACAACGTATGATGAATCATTCATTGCTGAATGTTACTCCATCCCTTTACTTCATTTCTCACACATTGAACCAGCGGTTCACCTTCAGCTCATCACTGCTTAACATGAAGTTACAGAGGTCTCTTAAAATGTCTCACGTCGTCTCTTCCTGAGGACACAGAGAAGCTTAACAGCACAAACTAAACCCACTGAGACCAAGTTGGTGCCCAAAGTTCTTCTTCTTGACGTGACAAAGTATTTCCATTGTGAAAAACAGGGTCTTTGTGTCCCTTTGTCCTCTTTCCCTCCCTCTCAGCACACTAATGTCCCCCAGCATCAGCTACACTGAACATGGATGCATTTAGAAAATAAGACGTCCACAGACTGAACACTGAAGGAGTTCAACTCTGAGAGGAGTAAAGGTCAACATTTGTCTTGGAGGGAAAGATGCGTTCAGCCCGTTTCAACAAGTGGTTACAAAGTGTCTAAAAGCACCTTCAATGTTTCCTCTGTGTCACACACGTCTTCTATTGGAACGTTACAATATTCATTAGAATAAAAAGGAGAAAATATGGAACATTTTTAAATGAAAGCTGAAACGTTATCCCTCGACCACAGAAGCTGAATGTGTGTTTACGGTCCGTCTCCTGATCAAAATATGGAAATATTAAATAATTATAATAACTGGCTGAGAGCAATGGGTGTTGAAGGATTGTTTTGAAGGACAAGCCTCTTCAACATTGCGTGGAAATCTGGGACAGTGCCAAAAGAGTGGCAGACCGGGGTGGTGGTGCCTCTCTTCAAAAGTGGGACCAGAGAGTGTGCAAATTACAGGGGTCTCACACTACTCAGCCTCCCTGGAAAAGTCTACTCCAAGGTGCTGGAAAGGAGGGTTCGCCCGATAGTCAAATAGGTCAATAGGAGAGTCTACAGTTCGGGGGCTGCGGATTTCATGGCTGCTTTTTGCAGACAATGTGGTCCTGATGGCGTCCTCGGTCTGCAGCCTCCAACTCTCACTGGTTTTCAGCCGAGTGTGAAGCGGTTGGGACGAGGATCAGCACCTCCAAATCTGAGGCCATGGTTCTCAGCAGGAAACCGAAGGATTGCCTGCTCCGGGTAGGGAATGTGTCCTTACCCCAAGTGAAGGAGTTCAAGTACCTTGGGGTCTTGTTCACGAGTGAGGAGAAGATGGAGTGTGAGCTTGGAGAATCGGAGCAGCGGGGGCGGTGTTGCACTCGCTTTACCGCACCGTTGTGACGAATAGAGAGCGGAGCCGAAAGGCAAAGCTCTCGATCTACTGGTCAATCTTCATTCCTACTCTCACCTATGGTCATGAAGGATGGGTCATTACCCAAAGAACTAGGTCACGGCTCGGCTGGTGGAGGTACCTGGAGTTTAAGGAAGCGGTGCCACGGAGGGTGAAGGTGCTGCGATTGTTTGGGAGAAGTTTCGTGGCAGTTTGTTACTTTTATTTAAATTTCAACTATATATGACCGTATAATACAGTATAAGTACGACTTATCCACAGGTTGATGCTGCTTCGCCTGTTGCCGTTTTCTTTTCATATTTTGACAATATGTGGCAATACTATACGGCCCATAAGAGTACGAGTGTCAGCCTATTAGGAGTCTAATGCTGTGTTTCTAGTGAGCTGTGCCATTTTATTTTATTGCTGTGGTGTTTTTATTATTCATTATATTATTGTATGGACTGCTGCCCCTACAGACTTCCTTTTTGGGCATAATGACTCTGTTGCTTCCACCTGGACCCTTTAACAATTAACCTGTGAGGACCTGGGGCCACGCTGAGTGTTGCTGATTGATGGAGGTTAAAAAAAGCCATCGGCAGCTACCATTGGGGGACAGAAACGGCAGGGGGGAGGGGGAGGGGCAGACGAAAACGAACAGCGGACAGCGTAGACGTGAGTACGGCTTCGTCACCTATTACAAGTATCACTTCTGGATTTGAACTTGGGCCGACAGTCTGTAAACGGACTCCAGCTGTTAGACGGTTCATTTCAGTTGGATTGTTCCTGATGGACGGATAAAGTGTTTTATAAAGTTATCCCTGGTGTTCTGTGTTCTGGTTATTCAATAAGTGTTGTTGGTTGTAATTAGTTTAGTCATAAAACGCTGATAAGTGATACAATGGCTTCAGCTAAGCTAATATGGACTAATGGGCAAATTATTTTGCGTGAGTAGATTCCATTCAAAGTCAATGCAGACGCGTCTGGTCACGAATGGAGCAGCGCGTTCGACGTGAAGAAGCGAAGCGAATCGAGTTGAAATATTGTAACTTTCATTCAGGATTTTTTTCTTTTACTTCGCTGGAATTATAAGTGTTATTTTCTAGTTAAATAAAATGTGTTATTGTATATCATCGTCTAATTTGACTTATTTTTTATAAATCTAATAGTGTTTGACTAAAATTACCCATTAAACTATAAGTACTTGTTCCAAATTGTGAAGGGTTGATCAAAGTTTTTCACACACACTCAAACTGATGCTCTTTGCATTTGTTTTCATCACCAGATATTTGCAAAATAACACGACTCATTAATGCTGCCTCTTTATCACGGCAAGTCATTGTATCACGTAGCCTATCGGCGCATTATTAGTAAACCAATAATAACCATCAACACCAGTACTCTAAAAGGCCGTGTTGTCAAATACATATATACCTATATATTGGCAAATTACGAAGAAAAAAACTGCTAAAAATAAGTTGGAGCAGCTGCCTCGACTAAAACAGGAAGTTCCTCTCAGAGTTACAGTGGCACGATGTGCGCTAACTGTCTATTAGAGAAATAGTGCTACGGTATTAAGCTTTGACCCAATATAGATATAAAATAAAGTGCTCACCTTGTGCTTCACATGATGTCAGCAGAGAAGCAAAGAGAAGCACGAAGCACGACCTCATTCTGCAAAATGGAAGCGAGGCGATGAAACCAGGAAGTGAAGAACGATTCACTTCTAAAGGGGGAGGACTAAAGGGTGGTGGACTAAAGGGTGGGGTCGCTTCTCTCGGACATGTACACTGAGGGTAAAATGGAGGCGAGTTGGGTGGAACCAGCTGAACAGACGTAGGTTAAGATCAGATAACGGAAATCTATTAAATGACTCTGTAAGAGAAACGAAGAGTGTTTTTCTCTCAATCAGCTGTGCGACAAAATGAGAAGCTGAGTCCAGAGGAAGGCGGTGTGGAGCCAAAGCCCGGAAGCTGGTAGAGGATTATTTGAAGGAAAAAGAGCAGAAAGTTAAAACAAAGACATAAAGAAAAAAAATCTTATCAGACTCCAGGAGCGATCGGCACGAACACGAGCTGTGATCGAAAGTGAAAACTTGCCAAAAAAATCGGAAGTTGCTAAAAGCGGACCGATTCACAAAAGGTCTTTTAGAAAATGATTTCCGCTTCACAGCCTGGCATCTACACAACATTTCGCTCATAAAAATAACGAGTCGTGCTAAGCTTCCAAAAAAAGTTCGTCGCTGAAATTCCAGTAAATTGTCGATGCGTCTGTGTTTGAAGCAGAACTAGTTTCTTCAGAGCGTAATAGGATTTTGGTCGCGAGTGGTGGCACGGTTAGACACGTGATCGCTTTACACCAATGAGGTAGCAGCTATGTGTCAACAGAATGGCAAGATGGCGGCTCCCATGGTTAGATTCAACGTTACCGATAATGGGGAAAACACCCGAATGTAACTCCTATGAGGTGTCCTCTATCTTTTTACTTGCGATTCTGGAGCTCCTGATAAAACAGCGGACACAAATAGAATCTGGGATCACGTGTCTCCTTTTTAATCCTCAATTTAATGAACAAACACTTATGCAATGATCGTATAGTGGTATATAATAATCATCTAAACAAACCAACATACCTGATAAAACAGCGGACACAAATAGAATTTGGGATCACGTGTCTAGGAGGACGACAGAAAACGGGTGTTAGCTAGCTAACCCGACATTATTACAAACACTAAAACATGTACAAAACATCACATTAATTAATAAAAGACCAAGGCAAATATAAACGAAGATAACAAACATCCAAAATAATAAAGCTACACCATAAATTAATTGTTAAAGTACATAAAGTAAACATTGTTCACGGACATACAAAAAAAGAGGATTTTCCCACAATCCCGTTGGTCCGTTCAGGTACCACATTAAAACAGTAGATGGCGTAGTTCAGCCATTTTAGCAGGATTTATCCTAACCCATATTAACTATGTTACACGAACGTCCTCATAAATGGGCCAAATGGATTCTAAACAGTGCTGCTTACCCAGCGGCGTCCAAGAAGAACATCGAGGCAAATATACATCTCCCAGTGGATGTATGCTTATCACCTGAAGATCAACCCCGACAAGACCGAACTACTTTTCTTCCCTGGAAAAACCTCGCCCACTCAGGACCTGACCGTTAACTTCGGCGACTCCGTGTTAACGCCCACTCAGAGTGCCAGGAACCTCGGCGTGACACTTGACTCCCAACTCTCACTGACTGCCAACATCGCAGCGACGACACAATCCTGTAGATACACGCTCTACAACATCAGGAGAATACGACCCCTTCTCACTCAGAAGGCGGCACAGGTACTGATTCAGGCCCTTGTCATCTCCCGCCTTGACTACTGTAACTCTCTGCTGGCGGGTCTCCCAGGTACCGCCATACGACCACTGCAGCTCATCCAGAGTGCAGCAGCTCGACTGGTCTTCAACCTTCCGAAATACTCCCACACCACACCACTTCCCTGTTCTCTTCACTGGTTACCAGTGGCTGCCCTCATCCAGTTCAAAACATTGGTTCTCACATACCATGCTGTGAATGGATCAGGACCAGTCTACATCCAGGACATGGTGAAACCCTACATCCCAACTCGCACACTTCGATCTGCATCAAGCGGCTTGTTCCTCCCTCACTGAGAGAAAAGCACTCGACGAGATGGCGACTCTTTGCTGTCCTGGCTCCCAGATGGTGGAACGAGCTCTCTGATGACATCAGGACTGCAGAGAGCCTCTACATCTTCACCCGAAAACTCAAGACACACCTTTTTAGACTCTACCTTGACTAAAACACTAGCAAACCGTAGCACTAACAAATCATAGCACTAACAAATCAAACAAACAAATAAATTGTATTCGTAATGGCACTTTTCTATAACATGTTTTGAAACTGCTTATTTGTACTTTCTTGTTACTTGTTCTTCAGAGTTTGTATCTCTATGTGGAAATGCACTTATTGTAAGTCGCTTTGGATAAAAGCGTCGGCTAAATGACATGTAATGTAAAAGGAGTGATTTCTGAAAACTTTGAGGGGACGTTAATATGAATCTTATAAAGTTTAATTTGGTTCTGCTTTTTTGGTTCTTTCATTTTCTTTTTAAAATGAAAATCATGTTTTTGACTTTTTAAAGTATAAAAAACTATTCTGCTTCCTGATTTAAATGAAGAAAAGAAACTGTAAAAAAAAGAAAATAAATTTTCTTTTCAACAATATAAAAAGACAAAACATCAGTACAAAAATTTAAAAGATTTAAAAAAAATACCAAAATCTTATTTGTATGCTAAAATAAATGTTATTATAATATGAAGTCTTTACAATACAAACACAACTAAAGTTAAAACACTTTTGTCTTAAACAACATTTTCTTCTTAAACATTAAGAAGCAGAAAAAGAGGAAAGCATCAAAGCTAGTGAACAATCACACAAGCTTTACTCGTGTTACTCCCTCAGTCTGCAGACTGGAAATAAATACTTTTATTTATTTTATTTTATTTATTTTATTTTCTAAATACATTCATGGATCCTCTAACTAAAACTTAAAACAATTATCATTTTAAGAGACCTCTGTCACTTCATGTTAAGCAGTGATGAGCTGAAGGTGAACCGCTGGTTCAATGTGTGAGAAATAAAGTAAAGGGATGGAGTAACATTCAGCAATGAATGATTCATCATACGTTGTGTGTGATGTTTATTGTATCATGTGTCTACTGTTTTTACAGGAACCATTGAGACTCCTGTGTTTGTGCTGAAGGGACGTGATCTGCTCCTGGAGCTTCATGCTGATCCTCCTGAAGGCTTTTTATTTGTTGACTGGAAAATCAATAAAACAGTCACTTTAGTGAGATTTAAACCTAGTGGAAAAGCAACTGCCACTCGAAGGCTTGAGATAGGAGAGGAAAACTTCTCTGTGATATTGAAGAATCTCCAAGAGGCCGACAGTGGAGTTTATTCTGCTGTAGCAGGAACACTTACAGGAGTCAAACTAGTATCTGAATACAAGGTCACAGTTCAAGGTGAGTCTGTAAACATTTCACTGGTAGTTTCTGCCGCCATGTTTCATAAACTCTTCAAAGAAACCTCCCCCCCCCTCAGGACCAGTGTCTCCAGTTAAACTGACCGTGGACCGAGTGGACTCCAGGTGCTCAGAGTCATGTGACCTCCATGTGACCTGCAGGACTCACAACTCTCACATCAACAGCACTTTCAGATGTGTTGACCGGGTCTGCAGTCAGGAGGGAGGAGAAGGGTCAGAGGTCACGACCTCTGGGGCTTCTCTCCAGGTCTACCTGCTGAACACCGTGATCATCTGTGACCATAGAAACAAGGCTCACTGGACCCAGGACTTTAATACGACTGAACACCTTTGCCCATCAAAACCTGGTAAGACTGAAAGAGGAGACGACTTCCTGATGACAGTTTGTAGTTTCATTCTTTCTCTGTTTTAAATAAATTATTGTGTGTTTTCTGAGTTCTGAGCATCTCTAAAGCTCCTCTTCAGGGACGCAGGGCTTAAATAAAAACTCAACCAGAAAGAACAGATGTGTTGTGTTTCAGGTGCAGAGCTTCCCTCTGTGTGCCTGGTGAAGATGGTGGTGTTCTCTGTGGCTCTGATCATCATGGTGTCTGATCATTCTGTTCAGCAGGTTTTGTTTTGGGTGGAAACTTAGAACTTGTTAAATCTTCTTGTATTTCAGTGATTAAAAGGTCACGTGTCCCTCTCTGCTGTACTGTGAGTTATTACTAGGGAATCAATATGTGATGTTATTAAAGCAAAAAGGTACGAGAGGCTGTACTTTATCGTCCAATAATGTAACAGTTTGAGGGTGTAGTCAGGCAACATTAGAACTGTATTCATAATATAGTAAAGATAATTTAAAGACTTATGGAAAAAATATTGACAAAAAAATTCTGTTTCACACATTCATCACAGTTAAAAAACATCCTGCTTGGACAACAACATATACATTGATCATAAATGTAAAAGATGTAATTACTAATATCTCTATATTATTATATATTATATATTTGTGATGCTTAGTAACATTTATTCATTGTTTTTAAGCTCTCTCAAAGACACATTTAATCTTTCAGCATTCAAGCAGGTCACATAAACTAATACATAAAAAGCTTTAATAACACTGAAAACCTCCAGCAGAATTCCAGGATTTGGGGAATCTTTCCTCTTCATTAGTTGAAGGACCTGTCAGGTTTCTTCACCGTAGCGTAGAGGGTGTCTGACTGATCCGTGTCTGTCGCCCCGGCTGCCTGCAGAGATCTAGAGTGACATTTCACTGAGCTGTAGGTGACGTCGTTCTCATCCTGACGTGGTGCTGATGTTTCATCCTGCAGGATTTAAACCACATAAAGAAGAAAAGGTTACTTGCTTTTTTTTAAAAGTGAAGAGTCATCTCCCAACATTTAACACTGATTTATATACTTCTGTCTCTTTGGACAAACCTGGAAACTACGGCACAAGATTTTGATTCTAAAAACATTTCTATATTTTGCCTGTTTCTTAAAATCCGGAGGGTGATGTTAAAAATACGTAATTCTTACCTGAGCAGCTTCATAAATCACATTATCAACACTGTGTCTTGAACCTGCAGGTCAGTGATAGAAGAAGAAAAAACAGTGCTTTAAAGATTTGAACTGTTGTACATTTACTTTACTTGAGCTGCAGATAAAGTGAGTCCATCTTTTGGGTGGTGTCTAATTTACTCCACCCTCAAACAGAAGCACATGTTGATGTGATGGATGTTTGTGACTCTTAGAGGTTGAATCAAAACAGCAAATCATGACAATCCCAGTGTGATAAAAAGCACCTTTTGGTAATAAATCACATGTATATTATTTGCTCATGTGATGCAGTAAAAGGCGTCCTGTGTTGTACAGATTGTACAGCGCTCTGAGGCAAACTTGTGATATTGGACTATTTAACCAAACAGGTGGGTCCATAGTTCTGGAGGACTTGGAAACATTGAGTTTCTATGTAGAGGAAACAAAGAGGATTTTACACATGTTGGGATTATTTGTTGGAATGTTTACTTGGACTTACTGATTATTCTCATTTGACGATGAAGCCAGAAGAATAGAACCACAATGATGATGACAGTGAGAATGCAAATAGCAATCACCCAGTTAAGGTAAGAGCGAAGATCTGTAAAACAGAACCAGAACCAGATTAGAAGAGTCTTCCGGGTTTAAATGAAGCAGCACAGCTGAGAATGTGTCACATGTTCACAGCCTGATGTGCTTCTGACGGACTGCAGTTTGGATTGTGAAAACATCTTTGTAACGTGATCTATAGTAAGAAATCATTTAATTTATTCAATCAAAACAGAATTTAGTTCTACCGACTTTTATAGGTATGTGGTGTTTTTATGGGGGAGGGGGGGCAGAGGGTTCATTATTATCAGGAAGTCGTCTCCTCTTTCAGTCTTACCAGGTTTTGAGGAGCAAGAATGTTCAGCAAAAATCAAGTCCTGGGTCCAGTGAGCCTGGTTGCTGTGGTTACAGGTGATGGTGGTGTTCATCAGGGAGATCTGGAGAGAAGCCCCAGAGGTCGTGACCTCTGATCGCTCTCCTCCCTCCTGACTGCAGACCTGGTCGACACATCTGACAGTGCTGTTGATGTGAGAGTTGTGAGTCCTGCAGGTCACATGGAGGTCACATGACTCTGAGATGTTGGAGTCCACTCGGTCCACGGTCAGTTTAACTGGAGACACTGGTCCTGAGGGGGGGGGGAGGTTTCTGTGAAGAGTTTATGAAACATGGCGGCAGAAACTACCAGTGAAATGTTTACAGACTCACCTTGAACTGTGACCTTGTATTCAGCTACTAGTTTGTCTCCTGTAGATGTTCCTGCTACAGCAGAATAAACTCCACTGTCGACCTCTTGGAGATTCTTCAATATCACAGAGAATTTATTCTCAGGAAACTCAAACCTTCCAGTGAAACTATGAAGGACATGTGGTTCCTTATTAAGTGGAATTCTTACTAACTGGACTGTTTTATTGATTTTCCAGTCAACATATGAAACCCCCTCAGGAGGATCATCATGAAGCTTCAGGAGCAGATCACGTCCCTTCAGCACAAACCCAGGAGTCTCAATGGTTCCTGTAAAAACAGTAGACACATGATACAATAAACATCACACACAACATATGATGAATCATTCATTGCTGAATGTTACTCCATCCCTTTACTTTATTTCTCACACATTGAACCAGCGGTTCACCTTCAGCTCATCACTGCTTAACATGAAGTGACAGAGGTCTCTTAAAATGTCTCACGTCGTCTCTTCCTGAGGACACAGAGAAGCTTAACAGCACAAACTAAACCCACTGAGACCAAGTTGGTGCCCAAAGTTCTTCTTCTTGACGTGACAAAGTATTTCCATTGTGAAAAACAGGGTCTTTGTGTCCCTTTGTCCTCTTTCCCTCCCTCTCAGCACACTAATGTCCCCCAGCATCAGCTACACTGAACATGGATGCATTTAGAAAATAAGACGTCCACAGACTGAACACTGAAGGAGTTCAACTCTGAGAGGAGTAAAGGTCAACGTTTGTCTTGGAGGGAAAGATGCGTTCAGCCCGTTTCAACAAGTGGTTACAAAGTGTCTAAAAGCACCTTCAATGTTTCCTCTGTATCACACACGTCTTCTATTGGAACGTTACAATATTCATTAGAATAAAACGTGGATATTATCAGGGTTCGAAATGAGGGGGGTCTGGGGGGGTCCCGGACCCCCCATAAGCCATTGGGGACCCCCCATAAGAATTTATTTTTAGATTTTGGGGGGTCCCCGAAAAAATATTTTTAACATTAAAAATGATTGTGTAATTATAGGTCTTTAGTGACGTTTTATATTTATAACAAAAAACTACTTTATTTCCTAGCGCGATTGGGCAGCAATCAGGGCAGCCAATAGCGTCACAGATTGTTGTTGTGCTCTATGACGCAGACACGTGGTTACTGTCGAACGCGGCAAAAACGAAGCCTCACAAAGAGTGAAATCTTAAGAACTCTAATGAAAATCCCGTAAGTGCTTCGATTGTGTTTCTATCTCCATAATAATTGCTTATTATAGTAAAATATTTGGAGTTGGTGTTCCTATATCAAATGTTGCATTAACTTAGATGATTAGAAGAGTGCGTACAGTACAGGTGTCTTAACGGCCGTTATCTACCCGACCGAATAGTAACTCTGATTTCGGTGCCTTATTTAGATGCCTCCCGCTTCTCCCTGATGCTCCGGAAACGGACGTTAGAGAGAAGTGAAACAGCGCCGCACGGGACGCTAGTAAACACTACACTGGACAGCAGGTAACGTTAGCCTACCGTTAGCTAGCAGCTGAAGTATATATATATATTTTAAATATGTCAATGGAGCAACCACGGTTAAAATACTGACAGCTAAACGGTGTAAAGTGTGTCTGTGTTTCACTGAACAGTCTGTAGCTGCCGTTGTCTGAAAAATAAACAGATGTTGCGTTCACGTGAAATTCGCCTCGCCAGCCTTGTGCTGCAATCAAAGTTGTTGTAAAATACCCTTTTCCCATTGTTTTTGTCGTTTAACATTAATTTACTGGTGAAATAAGTTTTTGTTATAAGTTATTGTTATTACATTATTAATAATTCATTTAATGTTGAACTCACTATCGTTTCCTTTTTTTTTACTAACTAAAAAAAAGAAGCAGGGGTGCCCTGTAGGTCTTCTCTCCAACCCCAGTTAACACTAACTGATGAAGTTGTTAACAAATAAATAAAATATGTGCCTGGTCACTTAACATGTTGATTTTGAATAATGTGGTTACTATTGGATTATTGTCATATTAATGGCTTTCGGTCATGTTAGAATATCTTACTTTTTTGTGTGTCCCTAAAGATTTTAGTTCAGGTTATAGATTGACTACTTTAAAACAAAGTAAACCATCTAATGTAGGTACAGTCTTTATAGACATTATTATTCAATCCAGTGGCTAGTTGTTTTACAAATACCATTAACATAAGGGATGAGAAACGCCATTTGTATTTCATCCAACCCTTTGAAGGTGCATGGTGCCATAATGAGGACACCTGGTGGATTTAGGTAACTTAGTTAACTTCCTTGCTGAAGGAAAGAATGACCTGTTATCCACTTTGTCATGTCAGGGATTTATATAAGGTGCTGTAACTTTGTTGCTCCAGAATTAGAGGGTTACTTGTTTGATTAAAGCCAATCCACTTCTCCAGACACCACTACACTACTGGGACCAGCCCAAACCATGAAAAACATCGCAAGACCATTATCTCACCTTCAAAATATGTCAATATAATTTTGCCTGCAGTATATAGTGTAGCAAGGTAGTCTTCAGTATTTTTATAGTTACATGTTAGGGGACTCCCCAAGAGTCATTTCGAACCCTGGATATTATTAAATGAAAGCTGAAACATTTTCCCTCTACAACTGAAGCTGAACGTCACAAGGAGTGTGTGCAGGCAGAGGCAGGACTCAGACTTTCTGGCGAGAAATACCTTTTTAATAAATCAAAAGTCCAAAACTAAAAAAGAAAAATCCAAAAACCATGGAGGGAAAAAACCAAAGACACCAAAAAACTGACGACATGTGAGATGCAAAGATGAAACAAGGGACAAGAGACTCACAGGGGTTGAAAACACAGGTGAGGTGCAGGTGATTGGACACAGGTGGAAACAATCAGACACTAGAGACAATCACAGGGAGGCCAGAAGAAGGCAGGAAGTGAAGCTAATCCCAGGAACACGAGACAGGAAACTACAAAATAAAACAAGGCATGAACCCAAACTGTGACACAGAATGTGTGTTTACGGTCTGTGTGTGGATCCAGATCTTTCTTAAATTTTTCTTCTTAAATATGGAAAATTAGTAAATATGTATATATATTTATATATAGTAAACTCATACCGTTTACTGAGACAACTTCCTGTGTCTGAGAACTCAACACAAGGAGGAACAACACCAATCCTAAAGAAACCACAAAGAAACACAGAAATACATTTTTAACCAAAATTCATTTGGAGAAACAGTTCAACGAAATGAAATGTTCATAAAAGCTTTGACCTTGAAAATCAATCGACATTAAAATGAGATATATATATATATATATATATATATATATATATATATATTAATAAAGTCCTCACCTTGTGTTTCACATGATGTCAGCAGAGAAACAAAGAGAAGCACGACGCACAGCCTCATTCTGCAGAATGGAAGAATGATGATGAAATGAGTGAAGAACGTTTTACTTCCCTTCGAAGCAACAACCAATCACTTCAAAGATGTTAAAATAAAGCCATATATGTCTCTATGTGGGTGACTTGTAACTACCTTCACATCATGACGTGGGCTCATATTTTATGAATTAATGTTCTCTTCACTTCAGCTTCCCCTGCTCGTCTGTAGGAACTCTGTATGACACCAAACAAAATACTTTATTATTTTTTTCTGAATGCTTAGAGACTAACCGGAGTTGTTGTAGCACAATTTCTAAAACTATTATTAAAGCAAAACCACTCTTCATGTGTTCATGTTCATGTTATGATAACTTGAGTTAATGATATTGAGAGCATGTGTTTTCTGAATGAACACGTAGTGCAAAGAATTATTTATTTCATCACTTTTGTGGTTTTGCAGAAAGTGTTTGAATATTGAGACATGTGTGGACACAGGTGAATTGTGATTTTGGTTATGGGAAATGTGTGTGTGCTTCTGGGAATGATGAAAAGGTTTTGGGTGTTTGCGCTCCAGGAAAAGAGGTTTTGTGTTTTTATCAATCAAGAAAAACTGTAATAAAGTGACTGCTGCAAACCTCAGTGACCTGATGGGTTTTTATATCCAGGTTGCAGACGTTTGAGATGAAACTTTTTCTACTTTTGTTGTTATTTTGAAGTCGCTGAGACACAGAAACAGAAAATCCACATAAGCTTTGTTGGAAGGAAGCGTTTGTTCAGAAGTGTGTGACCGCTTCAAATTCACTGATATTTGCTATAAAAAGTGATTTAGTCGCATCAAAAAGCACATCTTCTCACAACAAGGTCACAAGTTCTGAAGGTGTAAATGTACATCAGGGGCTTATTTAAGATATAAAGTGATAAATGTCAATAACAGACCAAACCATCAATAGAATAGATTCAGTCGAGGCTTCAACACAATAAATTCAATCTGAAGTTTGTTGTTCTACTTTAACAGAAAGTGCTTCACTAACATTTTACAGTGTATTGTCATTTTGTCTTTGGGTCTTCTGTTGTTGTACAACAGGAAATATAAATATATCATCCTCATCTGCCTTCCTTATTAGATCACTTTTTGTCTTTGATTTAATGGGTTTGCATTTTATCTGAGTTAGTTCATGTTTGAGATACTATTCGGGAATTGGACTAAATACCAAAGGAGGGACAAAGTCATTGTTATGCAAGTCACAAGCAAGTCTCAAGTCGCTGCCCTCGAGTCCCGAGTCAAGTCGAGTCAAAAGTCAAAGCCATCAAGTCTCAAGTCGAGTCGAAAGTCATACTATTTTAGTTTCGAGTCATTTCAAGTCCTCTCATTATAGTGGGGACGGGGAACCCTGGGTGATGGTGCGCTGCCTCACAGACCTAGACTACGAAGGGAAGGGTAATGGTGGATCGACTGTGACTGTGTTATAGTACTTTAAAACGGATGTTGACATAATGTTGGCGAGGATTTCCATCGGAGTCTGAATCCGGGTTCAAAAATCCAGATTTTCGTAATCATGAACGAGCTGTCTCGTTGATACGGTAAAATGCTTGTGAGTTACGGTACATCCGATAAGGTGCTCAGCATTCGTTCAAAACTTACCTTTCTTTGTGCAACTTCAGGTGTCGAACAAAGTTGGACGTTGTGGCAGCTTCGTCTGTAATCTTCAACACGCATGTTTTGCAAATAGCAACTCGTTTTTTGTCGACTACCTCGTAATTTTTATAGCCAAACAAAACTATCTTCGGTATCATTTTTCCAACTGGCGCGTTGTTGCGCTTCATTGGTTGTCTTGCAATGTGCCTGTTTAGATGCTGTCGAATCAGAACCAGGTGGGACTGCAGTGATTGGATGTCGTGCAGGCAGCGCGCGCTCTCTGCATACAGGTGGCGCACATTTTTTTGACAGATGCAGATAAACAGCGCGGCGCGGTGGTGTGAAAATGTTTTCCCCCAGTTTTCATGGGAAGTATCAAGTCTTCTCGAGTCAAAAGGCTCGAGTCCAAGTCAAGTCACGAGTCATCGATGTTAAAGTCCAAGTCGAGTTGCAAGTCTTTGTACGTTTTGTCGAGTCGAGTCTGAAGTCATCAAATTCATGACTCGAGTCTGACTCGAGTCCAAGTCACATGACTCAAGTCCACACCTCTGCTAAATACAAATGGTGTTTTATCCACTTCAGTATTACTTCATGTTACATGTTCATACACATTCATGAATACTAAAGCAACATCTATTATTCTTTAATCTATTATATATTAAGACTTTATTTACTATATCACTCCAACCTAAATGAATACATATAAACATTAGATTGTCTAGACTCTACACTATGTGAAAGAACGAGTAAGTCGCTTTAATCATAATATATATGTCATAACATGATGTGTTCGGTCCATCTCAGATCCGGCAGGCAGAACACAAAGAGGACCTGACGGTGCTGATCCACAGCCTGGTCACTGCAGCAGAGGGCCATGAAGGATTCCCCTTCTTCTGGACGGGACATCTACACGCATGGCCTTCTAATGGCTTCATTTTTAGGATGACGTTTTTCAATCGACATTCTTGATGCACATCTCTCGTGTTGATTCTTAAACAAGTTTTCACTTTTCACTAATCACAAAGGAGAGCACAGTAGATAGATAGTTGTGTTTATTTTGCTCACTCATGTTTTATAGGTGGTAGAGTTGAACTCATTATAACACCATGCTCTTGACAATAACTACACATTCATCACACTTTAAATCTAGAACTATACTTAATATCAGTTCGCAGGAGGGTTTAAAAATGTCTTAAACCCAGGGGCACATGGTGTAGAGAGGGGACCTGGAACTGTGAGGTTGGTGGTTCAAATCCTGGCTCCTCGATCTCCTCGATGTTTTTCTTCAGTTTAACACCTAACTTATCTTTGTAGTTCAGTGCACTCACAGAGACGACAACTTCCTTCTTTTTTTTATGTTGCACTGAAAATAGAGAATGTGTCAAAGAAAGAGGAAGTTGCAAATCATCCTGCTTATTAAATGATTCTGATGAGAAGTTTCTGATGGCAGAAAATGTTTGAACAAAAATAAATGATTACTCTATAATATAAAGATACAAACACGTAATTGAAATGAATGAAAGAACTGAATAACAGGGAGTAATGAGTAAATGTTTATGCACACATTTAAATAAAAATGTTTATGTGATCCAAGTTTCCTCCTCTTTCACAATTTGAAGATGGATCACCTGACTCATGGTCTAAAAATCCCTGGATGATCAGTGGAAACTGATTTTATTCTGTGTAAATGCTTCTTAAGCCACGTCTTCACCAATTAATAGATGCAGTAAAGCATCTGAAGAGGCCACAAATGAACCTTCACACTGGAAACATCCGCAGAAGATGTGGTTCACTCAACACACAACACAAGACACAACACAAGACACAACACAACACACTAACACCACAGCCTTGCCAACAACTTTTTAACAAAGATAGTCAGGCATGAATTTCTTTACACAATTTGGATTCAAAATCATTTAATGCAATATTTTACGGTGGATTTATTTTCTAAATCGTGTTCGGTCCACAGACCGCTACCTCAAGATTAGTCTCATTATGTGCAATGCATTGTTGCATTTAAACAAGTTAAATAAATAATAATGTTTGCAAAGCAGAGTTGTTACAGTCTGGAGGAAGTGACTCTGACACAGAGACACACAACCATCACTCTCACATTCATACACACCAATTAACCCCCTGCTGCATATTTTGACATAACATGAATATTTTAAAAATCCATAGTATTGTATGATGTAATAAATCCTAAAAAGTCATACAATTGATAATCAAAAGCTTTTCTTAGTGCTCAGTCAGAGTCATTTTCCTGTTTTGGTTGAAGACTGCAAGGTCAGAGGTCAAGCAGGATGTGCCAAGCAGGTGTTACCGGTTTCAAATGGAAAGTAACGGCAGTAACAAAAAGATTCTGTATGGGGTTCACTACTCTCTGTCAGATGGGGAAGCTGGTGCAGGCGGAAGGCAGGACTCAAAAGCAGGATTTCCAGAAGGTGCTCTTTATTCACCAACAAATCTAACAGAACGTGCACCAACGAGGACTGACATGGACAATGACGCGACAAAGGACAACTGGCACACAGGGCTTAAATACACAAGGGAGGTGCAGGTGATTGGACACAGGTGGAAGCAACCAGGCAATCACAGGACAGGAAGTGAAGTTACCCAGAGACACGAGACACAAGAAAGCTACAAAATAAGACAAGCAGACCCAAACCGTGACAGAACCCCCCCCTCAAGGACCGAATTCCAGACGGTCCTAAAGGAGGGTGGAACCCAGAAAAACAGACAAGGGAGGGAGGGCGGGGAACCCGACAACCCCCGGCCGCCCAGGGGACTCCAAGGGTCGGCGGCACGGGGTCGGGTCCCTCCGGCCGGGATGACCGCCGGACCTCAGGGTCTCGGGGGGCCGACCGCTACGGCGGCCGGGCCTCAGGGTCTCGGGGGGTCTGCCGGGTCGGCGACCGGGCCTCAGGGTCTCGGGGGGCCTGCCGGGTCGGCGACCGGGCCTCAGGGTCTCGGGGGGCCTGCCGGGTCGGCGACCGGGCGTCAGGGTCTCGGGGGGCGTGCCGGGTCGGCGACCGGGCGTCAGGGTCTGGGGGGGTGCCGGGCGGTGCGGCTCCGGCGTCGTCGTGGCGGGGGGCGCCGAGCTGTGCGGCTCCGGCGTCGTCGTAAAATAGTTCTGGATACGCCACTGCGAGAGACAGCGAGATCCTCCTTGTGGCACTGGCAAGCAATGGCAACCGAGTGGCACGCAGTGGCAAAACAAGGCAAGTGAGTGGCAATTGCCAGTAATTCAGTGGCAAGTCCGGAGGGAGCGCCTCAGCGGCACGCTCAGTGGGCGGTGCCAAGTTTTCCTAGAAAACGGCCATTGACGTTAATACCTTTTATTTTTATTTTTTTAATTTATTTGGCCTCTGTGGCAACTCTGTGGCCTTTGTGGCACAGCAGTGGCTTTAGGGTTAGGGTTATCTTCTGTTCTGTTTTCAATGAAAAGTGCTATTGAAATTCAGTTACACATAAAAACATAAATATTTTCCTAATCAATGAAGCTTTATTGTTCTTATAATGGCACTCTGCTGTAACGTGTTTTGTAACTGCTTATTTGATGAAAATTGTACTTTCTTGTTACTTGTTCTTCTGAGTTTGTATCTCTATGTGGAAATGCACTTATTGTAAGTCGCTTTGGATAAAACCGTCAGCTAAATGACATGTAATGTAATGTCAAAGTTGGAAACAAAAGAATAAAATGAGACGCAGAGACTGTAAAGAAGGGTGTATTTATATATGAAAACAAATCAAACCCAAGGGGGGGCCGCTAGCGGTCGACGGCCGGGCTTGCACTATGAGCAGCGCACAACTTCACAACAACCGGGAGTGTTCGTCATTGACTTAGGAGGCTGTGATTCAAATCAAAATTGCCCATAATTCGGGATGTCCCGAGTAATATGGGACGGTTGGCAACCCTAATTAGCAGTGGCCTGATATTGCTTTTGACTGCTTTGTTGTAGAACCACACAAACTCATAATTACTGTACATTCACACAATCAATAAAGATGATTGGAATAACATTTGTTTGGTTCTGATTGATGCACCGCTGTGGTCACACATCCCCAACAAGCTACACTTACAGGCCTATAGTTGTCAACCCTTCATTAGATCTATCTTTCTTGCATTAGGGGTACCGATAACTAATGTTTTTAAATACATGTATACTGCAACCTGCTGGTATAAGCGCTGTTTTGGTGCTTGAAATTGGTTAACTTACATTTTGTCTTCCCAAAAGTAATGCAAATATTAATTAAATAGTAGATAAATGTATAATAAATGTATAAAACACAGTTTGTAATTACATTTATTACAGTTGAAGTATTGCCCGTAACTAATTTCAACAAATGTTAAAAGTGGGGAAAGAACACACTAAAGATCAAGCTTCACAGGATGTGTAGAAAGGATTCATTAACATCAAAAGTGTTATTTTTCAAACCATATATTTACTAAATATAAAAACGAGACCATTTGTTATTTACACAATGCGCATGTTTCACAATGACAAATTACTATTACAACAATTTATTTTCAAACAACACATGTAGTATATATACAAACAGAAACAACTGACTGTGGATTTAGTTTAGTTTCACCTGTCCCAGCACAGAGGCACAGACCCCCCCACAGGAACACAAGGAACACCCCCCCCCCACAAACACACACACACACGGAACACGCCAAAACCCCCCCTCGCGGAGCCCCCCGCAACCCCGCCGACCCCCCCCACAGGAACCCAAGGAACACCCCCCCCACACAAACACATACACATGGAACACGCCCCCCCACCCAGCCGACCCCCCCCCACACGAACCCAAGGAACACCCCCCCCCCCACAAACACACACACACGGAACACGCCAAAAAAACCCCTCGCGGAGCACCCGCAACCCCGCCGACCCCCCCCACAGGAACCCAAGGAACACCCCCCCCCCCCACAAACACACACACACGGAACACGCCAAAAAAAAACCTCGCGGAGCCCCCCTCAACCCCGCCGACACTCCCCCCCCCACAGGAACCCAAGGAACACCCCCCCCCCCACACAAACACACGGAACACGCCAAAAAAACCCTCGCGGAGCCCCCCTCAACCCCGCCGACACCCCTCCCCCCACAGGAACCCAAGGAACACCCCCCCCCCACAAACACACACACATGGAACACGCCCCCCCCCCACACAAACACACACACACGGAACACGCCAAAAAAAACCCTCGCGGAGCCCCCCTCAACCCCGCCGACACTCCCCCCCCCCACAGGAACCCAAGGAACACCCCCCCCCCACACACAAACACACACACACGGAACACGCCAAAAAAAACCCTCGCGGAGCCCCCCTCAACCAAAAAAAAACCATACCAACAACTTTTTACGCCTCCTTTACTCTTTACTTAATTTTCTTTGTGGTTTTTCCTATAAAATGAAAATACGAAGCGTAGCCGCTGAACCGGAAGTACGTAGATTTTCACAGTAAGAATCGACGCAACCGTCTGTAATGACAGCGGTTACCAGGGTAACAAGAGGAGAAAAGTTCATTAACGGATATAAATAAATACTCCTGGTCTGACAGGATGTGTTAGCAGCAGTAAGTGACTACACTCGCTGCTCTTGGTTCTGATATTTATTGTCCACGTATTGTTTTGCTTCAGTGAGCAGAGCAGAGACAGTTTAAGGAGACGCAGATGCGTAAACGGTCCGCCGCCGGAACGCATACGTCCCGACGTCAGCGAACCGTCGGTCGGACCGCCAGCTTTTATTGTAACAGTGCATATTTAACCTTGCGCGGTTCTTTTGGTGCCGTCTTGTTGAAGGGTTTTGTAACCAAAGATCACGACGAATAGCACAGCAGCGGCCGCTGCATTCGACATCTTTCTCGTGTGTGGCCGCCTGTGCGCAGCCAGCAATATGTGTAAATGTACGTAGGCAGGTAACGGGAGGAGCGGTATAGCGAGCTTATCAAATGTTTCCTAAAATTAAACATTGTTCACGAGTCCCAAAGCTCGAGTCCGAGTCGAGTGTGAAGTCACCGTGTGTGCGACTCGAGTCGCACTCGAGTCCGAGTCTCAAACTCGAGTCCCCATCTCCCCATCACACAGGCAGACACAAGTCTGACAAGGAGGGAGTTAGGGACACACCAAGCACCATACAACACACACACATGTTGTTCGTTTTGTTTACATTACGATTAGAGGACCCTTAAATCATATGTGACTGGGTCTTATGTGGTGGGGGAAAAACCTGCTCCCCCTCAACACCAGTTTAGGGCCAATAGAAATATTTCCTTCTCTGTCTTTCAAGGGTTATAAAACATGATGTTCTTCCTGATGTAGTGAGTTGTTCTTCCGGCCTGCGGGCCGACAGAACTGCTCCTGCCTTTGCCTCAGCTCTGATACTTGACCTGTGACCTGACAAATAAATCTCCCAGAACGAGAGAAGTTGTTCGGCTGAATTCTTCCAGACTTCCAGGCTTCACATTTTTAAACACGTTCCTTCGATTCATTCGTTCGTTCGTTCGCTCCTTTTTTTCATTCTAAAACTATAGTAAGTCATAAAACATGTAATGTGCTTGTGAGTTGTTCTGTGGTCGGGTCTAAGGGATGAATCAAGATTTCTTCCACAAATATTAAATCTTTATTTTTGTGACTATATTTGCAATTAGAGGAAACCAGACAGGCGTCTGAATCCATGTAAAAGCGGGATCAAGGCAACTGGATGATGTGAATAATAGACCTGATCATAAGTTCACTTAATAGGTAACAATCACAAAACATATGAAAAACATTTTATATTTCGATTGGATTACACAGTTTTATTTTATTTTTTTCAGTTTTTCTTACATTTTCTTTTCCTTTAATCATGATTATTTTGATAGACTTGTGTTTTTGGGGACACTGACTATTTTGAATCGTTTTACTTTTTTCATGAAACAAGTTAAAAGTTCTCCATCAGTGATCTGACCAGGGGCGGATGGTGTATATGGGGGCAATTTGGGCAACGCCCCACCAACTGGGTTCAACAAATTCTATCACAGCAAAAGTAGTTTTCAGTGTTCTAGACATATTATCTGTCACTGTCCAATCAGATTCGTCAGGTCACGTTGTTAGTAATTTCAAAAGAGAGGCTCGTGTTCAAAAATTGGAAGCCTGGATGGGGACGTCTGGAAGAATTCAGCCAAACTACTTCTCTCGTTCTGGTAGATTTATTCATCAGATCACAGGTCAAGTATAAGCGCTGCATTTGCAAAGGCAGGAGCAATCCTACCGGCCCGCAGGCCGGAAGAACACACACTCTCTAACATCAGCAAGAACATCATGTTTTATAACCCGAAAGACAAAGAAAAGATTTCTATTGGCCCTAAGCTGGAATGTAGGAGGATCTGTCACCCCCCTGCATCCAAAGATCTGGTCACATTCAATGTGCAGACCACCTTGCCTAACGTAAACAAAGAACAATGGTTGAGTGTTGGTTGGGGTGTGGTGTGAACCTCCCTCCTTATCTTACACATCTGCTGGTTGACCCGCTGACCTTGCCTCCGGACAGAAACTGCTCCCATATATGTAACACTAGAAGCTTCTGTCTATACGTCTGTTAATCTAGTTCTCAACGGCATTAGTTAGAGCCACCACCCTGCTGCCAGATTATCTGGCCTCGCCGGCACACCCTGCTTACCCTCTGGCCTTAAATTCTTCAGCAGGACAGGGCAAAGATCTCCTAAATCAGCACTAAGAAAAAAGCTTTTGATTTTCAACGTTTCTAATGGTTCCTGCCTCTCTCGGGGCGAATTCATTGACGTAAAATTGCCCAAGCGTTCTCCCGTTGACTCTCATGTTAAAACATTTTTTTTTTAAATCGAGCCTTCAATGCATTTTCAATGAGGATTTGGGGCTCGCACTTAGGCGCTTGCGTCATACGTAACTGAGCAAAGAGAGCGAGGGGGGGGGGCAGCGTCATCAAAAAAAAGAAATGCATGGAGGCGACAGCTGCGTGTAACAAAGAGGCGGCGTATAATAATTTTAATGAGTTTTATGAAGTTACTGACAAGGTCGGTGAGGATGGGAGGAATCTGACCTTTCTTTGCAAACATTTGCACCTTAATGATAACTGTTGTGTTTTTATTCCTTATTTAAAAAAGACCATTCAAGCAGCATGTGTGTGAGAATGTACTGTAGGGGTGAACGCTGCAGCTGCTGCTAGTGTGGAGTGAATGGACAGCAACATTAAAGCAACAATCCCCTCAATAATAATGTGAACCCTGGTTGGATAAGGATTCAAAATTGGATATGAAGATTAAATCTGATGCATAGCTTCAGTGTTAAAACTGATAAAATGATTGCTGTCTGTGGTTCTGGGCTGTGGCAATAATTTTGAAAAATAATAGCTTGCAGCAACATGGAAAAGAACTGAACTAGTTGGAACTGTGAACTTAGTTTAAATATTTTGAAGTTTGAACTATGAACTGAACTAGTTCATTTTAAAATGTGTAAACTGAACTTTGAACTAGTTCATGTAGAAAGTGAACTTTCCCAACACTGACCAACACAACAGATTGGCCGTAACACACTCACCCATTTTAGAATCACATTCTGTTAACTTGTGTATAATTCCCAATTTCTATTGATGTATTTGCACTTAATCTTACTAAATTCTACAAGGCAAATAAATTAAGTTAAAACTTTTTGCTTGGCCGCATTTGCCTTTGTAAGAAAATGTTCTATTTTGTCAGAATGCACCAGAATGCTTCATTTGTATGTGAAAAAAAATCTTTATGTAGTCCCCCCTACAATAAAATTCACCAGCCGCCACTGGATCTGAAACAATCGATGACTTTCCTCCAACAATCCCGTCATCGGCAACGAGCTCCAAACATCTCGGTGGACCCCTGATTTGTAATCATTACTCCTTTTTCACCATTAATTGATCAATGCGCTCTACCGCCACAAGATGGCGACATCATCGAACAAATAAAATCCAAAACCCTTTACGACTTCTCTGCCTCGAAGACGCGAAGCCAGTGACATCATCTGTGGAGGGGCAGAGGGTGAGCGAAGGACAAATATCTTTAGACGCATTACGTCATCCTCCACTAATATAATACATCTCAGGGCGCTCAGGTAAATGTGAACAGGTATATTGTACATTAGGGCTCAATGAAGTACACCCTGTGACTCACGCTAAACCAATCAGAACGCTGGATTTCATCTTCCCGCGTTATGAAAGAAAATACGATACGGAAAGTGAAACAAAAACAATAGTCACTGTGTGTTAACAGGTAGGCTTACTCCTTTGGCCTACCTTGGCAGCGGAATAATATGACCAGAGGATGAACGGACGTCCAGGCGTTTATCTCTTCAGCCATTGAACTCTTGGCATTGTTTATTATCAGCAAAACATGCTAAACTGCCCGCTCTCGGGGGAGACCGGTCAAGAGAGAAAAAGGGGCGGGAACATTGCCCTTACATGGAACATGGTGCTATCAATATCACGTGACTTCAGTTACAGTTACATGCATACATACACTCTTAACACTCCCACTTATGAATGACATGTATACTGTGCAACACGTGCATGACCAAATAAACAAACAGAACAAAAACATGGCATAGTCACACGTCAACATTTTACACACCAAACATGTTCCCCCCAAATTTTCTTAGCTTAAGTTTGGAGGCGGGCTTAGTCATAATGTCTGCGACCATGTCGTCTGTGGGACAGTAGACAAGGGACATCTTGTCCTCCCTTATGGTAGACCTGATGAAATGGTATTTTATGTCCACATGCTTAACCCGTTGTCTACACACAGGATTCCTAACAAGTGCAATTGTCCCCTGGTTATCCTCGTAGATGACCGTTTTCTCATACACATAGGAATCCATCCCTCCCAGTAGTTGCTCCAAATGAATACACTCCTGTATTGTCAGAGCTAGAGCCATGTACTCGGCTTCACATGTGGATAGTGCTACTGTGGGTTGCTTCTTGGTTTTCCAAGAGACCAGAGAACTATCTTTACCCATACTCACACAATACCCGGTGGTACTGCGTCTGTCACTAACGTCCGCAGCCCAGTCTGCGTCGCTATAGGCTCGTATGCCTAGCCGTTCTTGACTTTTTGTGAAGCAGAGCTGTTTGTCTGCAGTACCCCTGAGGTATCGCAAAACATGTTTCACCGTGACCCAATTTTCCTCTGTAGGGTCAGCAAAATGTTGTGATAACTTACTCACTACGAAACATATGTCTGGGCGTGTACA